>NC_083226.1:175406666-175543978 GCF_032191835.1 Heteronotia binoei
GACTTTCCCCCCTTTCCTTCCTTCCTTCCTTCCTTCCTTCCTTCCTTCCTTCCTTCCTTCCTTCCTTCCTTCCTTCCTTCCTTCCTTCCTTCCTTCCTTCCTTCCTTCCTTCCTTCCTTCCTTCCTTTCTTTCTTTCTTTCTTTCTTTCTTTCTTTCTTTCTTTCTTTCTTTCTTTCTCCTGTCAAGTTTTTTGCCTACAACTCCCATCAGCCCCAGCCATTGGCCATGCTGTAGGCAAAAAAAAAAAAAACATCTGTAGGCAAAAAAAAAAAATCTGGAGAGCTACCATTGGCCACCCCTGCCCTATACCAAAATACCAGATATGAAAGCATTATGTTTGCTTTTGAGAGGTACGTGTATATTCACTGTTCTTCCAATCTGACAGAGGCAGGTCTCCGTTTGAGACCTGACCTATAATAGGCCTTTGAAAAGTATCTCAGGATATAGCGCAGGCTGCAGATTTTTCTAATTGCATGGAAGCTCTTGTCAAACACTTCAGAGGGGAACAAAAGGTTGAACAAACAAGTCTCTTTAACAGTGGACATTTTGTTTTCGTAATAGGAGACTATTGTGTTAAATAACTGTGAGGAATAAAAGGGGGGAAATTAAGCCGGATGTCATCAAGGTATTCAACGACGGGAAAGTTCTGGCATTCTTTAAGTTGCTAGGGTTATCTTGCTGTTTCAAGGGGTTTTTTTTTCCTTTGTTGTTCATGATATTTGTAAAATGCTATCTAGCCATAACCAGCCCATGACAACCCCTCATAGAATTTTCAGGAGATGAACAGAGGTGGTTTACCATCACCTGCCTAGGTGTAGTGACTTCCTTGTAGATATTCCAGTGGGTATCCGTGTTGGCCTGACAAAGTAGAACAAAGTAGGAGTCAATTTGCACCTTTAAGCCCAACAAGGTTTTATTCAGAATGTAAGCTTTTGTATGCATGCATGCTTCTTCAGACAAGGGGGAAGAAGAGGACGAAAAAGAAGAAGTATGCATGCATACGAAAGCTTACATTCTGAATAAAATGTTGTTGGTCTTAAAGGTTCAACTTGACTCCTACTCTGGACTTCCTTGGTGATCTCCCACCCAAATACTAACCAGGGTTAACTCTGCTTAGCTTCCAATAGCCGAAGAGATCAGACTAATGTGGGCCATCCAACTCGGTGGAAGTAGGGTTGCCAAGTCCCCACCTTCCTGTAGTGGGGGACTTTCCACACACACGTCGTGCAATGCGCAACGCAATGATGTCACTTGGAAGCGATCTCATCAAAATGGCAGCGCACACATGGGGCCCACTTCAATGGTTTTCCCAGACACTCTAGCCATTTGGGAGGTAAAAACTTTATGGTACCTATTGTACCATAGAGTTTTCCCTCCCAAATGGCTAGTGCGTCTGGGAAAACCATAGAGTTTTTCCGGAAACACCTAGAGCGGCGCCACGTGTGTGCCGCCATTTTGATGATGTCACTTCTGGGTGATGTCATCGTGGCAGCAATGTGGGCCAGTGGGTTGGGAACCTCTCGGGCAGGGGGACCCCCATCCAGACTGGGGACTTAGCAGCCCGAGGTGGAAGAGATGAGCAGGCCTTCCATTCCCACCCCTCTTCTCTTCAAAGTATTTTATTTTCATTTATTTACAAAGTTTGTATCCCGCCTTTCTTGCCCTTATGTGGGCCACTGAGGCTAACTCACATGATAAGATCACATTTTAAAACCAACAAATCAGCCCCCCAACAGGCATCAAAAATTCCCCCATCAGTGGAACCCACTGCCTGAGGACATCAGAGCCTTCCTCAAGGCCTCCAAGACAATATTATTCCAGTGAGCCTTTAACTGAAACTGCCGAGGTATTAAATCTAAGAGTACTGAAGAAGAAGAAGAAGAAGATATTGGATTTATATCCCGCCCTCCACTCCAAAGAGTCTCAGAGCGGCTCACAATCTCCTTTACCTTGAATGCCATCTGTAACAAAGAGAAATTAGCACCAAATTGGTTAAATTGTTGGAACTGTTTTAATTTAATGTTTAATTTAATTGTTTCATTGTGACTTTATTGTGTATTGTCAGCCGCCCTGAGCCTGCTTCAGCCGGGGAGGGCGGGATAATAAAGTGAATAAATGAAACTAATCTCAACTAAACCAAATCATTAAAACAATTAAAAACAAAGTGAAATGAACAAATAATTTTAACTCCCTCCCCAGTGTCAAGCATGGTGAAATTCCATTGATAATTGATTGTTTTAGGGTCCTGCTAAACCTGGTCTGTGAAGTGTCATGGAGGATCCAACTTTGTTAGCTTGTTATTCTTTCCCTTCCCCTGTCCTGCTTTATAGCTTGTAATTAGAAGTAGTGAGAAATGAAACCAAGTAATCAGCACCTTCCCATACATCCCTCTAAGGGAGTACGAGACATCTGGGGGAAAGCAAGGACGAAGTCCTGATAACACCATGAGAGTGTAGACATTTATGATAGTTTATGCGTGAATGCTACCCCCACAACCCCATCCCTTGGAATCCTTTTGAATAAGCCTTAAAAGTATTGTATCAATGTATCAGTTTCATTTCTCTCAAGAACCTGCTATACCAAAGTATCGGTCTATCAATAAACGTAGTCTTTGTATCAACTTCGACTCGTCATTGAACCCGCATGCTTGACACCCAGCAATTTAAAAATCAGGGTTAGGAAGAGGAATTACTCTTTGACCAAAACAGAATTAGTTCAAAAAGTGACTCTGTCCAATTTCCTAAGAAGAAGGAAAGAAACAGATTTAATTTAATTTAATTTTTATATTTACTTCCCGCCCTATCCCGCAAATGGGCTCAGGGCGGCTTACGACAATAATACAACAGAGGCAAAATAAGATCATAAAAACAGACATTACAAAACAGGAGCAGCAGAGTAAACGATCTTACATTTTGTTCTCATAATAGATTGTTGGATTGCTGAAAGTAATTGGAGAAAGAAGAATAAAATGCATTTATCTTAACAGTCCTGGGGAAGGGGGGCGAACGAAATATTGTTCATCAGCTGTGGACCCCCAGAGTCAGAATACACAACATTGAAGCTGATTTGAAATGCTTTCTCCAATCTTTCCAATGAATACAATAGGTGGGGGCTTAAAAAATCATCAGCTCAAAAATAACCTAGTACTGACCCTTATTGCTAAGTAAAAACATCTGCCCCATGGCGCAGGGTGGTAAAGCTGCAGTACTGCAGTCCGAGCTCTCTGCTCATGACCTGCTTTGGATCTTTGCAGAAGCTGGGTTCAGGTAGCTGGCTTAAGGTTGACTCAGCCTTCCAGCCTTTCGGGGCCATATAGAGGATGGTGTGGAATTTTTTTTTCTGTGGCCCCAGAAGGTAGGACCAGAATCAATGGATTGAAATTAAATCAAAAGAGTTTACGGCTCAACATTAGGAAGAACTTCCGGACCGCTAGAGCGGTTCCTCAGTGGAACAGGCTTCCTCGGGAGGTGGTGGGCTCTCCTTCCTTGGAGGTTTTTAAACAGAGGCTAGATGGCCATCTGGCAGCAATGCAGATCCTGTGAATATAGGGGGAGGTATTTCTGAGTTTCCTGCATTGTGCAGAGATGAAGAAGATAGAAGAAGATATTGGATTTATATCCCGCCCTCCACTCCGAAGAGTCTCAGAGTGGCTCACAATCTCCTTTACCTTCCTCCCCCACAACAGACACCCTGTGAGGTGGGTGGGGCTGGAGAAGGCTCTCACAGAAGCTGCCCTTTCAAGGACAACCTCTGCCAGAGCTATGGCTGACCCAAGGCCATGCTAGCAGGTGCCAGTGGAGGAGTGGGGAATCAAACCCGGTTCTCCCTGATAAGACACCGCACACTGAACCACTACACCAAACTGGCTCTCCTGGCAACTCAGAGGGTTGGACTGGATTATCCTGGAGGTCCCTTCCAACTCTATGAGGCTGGTAAAATGAGTTCCCAGATTGTTGTGGGGGGGAAGTGTAGATGACTGGGGAAGACAATGGCAAACGACCCCGTAAAATGTCTGCTGTGAAAACATCTTGATGCAACGTCATCCCAGAGTCAGAAATGACTGATGCTTGCACAGTGGACTATCTTTACCTTTTTTAAAAAAACCCAACAACATCTGGGCCAAGTCCACAGCGGTGGCTTTTGGAGCAGGATTTTTATGCCAGCTTCCCGACAGGGGAAGCCATCCTCCGTCGATGCTCATGTGCTATGAAAGGTTTCACCTGCAGAATTTTTGGCATCTCATCCAAGACATAAACGAACAGGAGTCCTATTTTTCTAGCCCCCACCTCCGTCTTCTTACAACGTCCTGAATTCGGTGTGGGTTCAGATAATTGAAAGGGCGGAAGGCTCCCCCATTCTTTCTTCCAGGAAGATCAAGGGCATGTCCATCTCTGCCCCCTACCCTGCTACAGTCTTAACTCAACCCCTTCCAGGAAACCCAGTCGCTGGCGTCATCGAGGATGCAAAAATGACATCTCAGGTTGTCATGCCTTTCCCAGATGTTTGGTCTGACCCGGGGCAACTCAATCAAAGTTTGTAAGGTTTCCCATGCGCCTGAGCGGGGGCTTATTTATTTACTTTCGAAATGTGGCATATGGATTTCTCAGGCAGAAAAAAAAAATAAGTGGAAGAAGACGGCTTTTGCGAGGCCGGCGAAATCAAAGCAGGTAATTGTGGTTTTCAGCAAGCGGGTATGGAAGAAATTGGGAGAGCAAACGAGGACTGAAAGGCGTCGCGAAGCTCTCTCCTTTCCCCCCAGCAGTGGGAAATTGAGTGGCATCGGTCAGTCTGTGGACACATAGGTAAAGATCCCTGTGGCTGCTTAAACATGACTGCCAAACTAATCTATGGGGGACAGCAGAGCCCTCACCTCCTTCTCCATGAACAGGCCCACCACACAAAATACGTCTTGCACATGGGGCTTGTATGGTGTAGTGGTCAAGGCCGTGGACTCTTATCTGGGAGAACCGGGTTTGATTCCACATTCCTCCCCTTGCAGCTTCTGGAGTGACCTTGGGTCAGCCATAGCTCTGGCAGAGGTTGTCCTTGAAAGGGCAGCTGCTGTGAGAGCCCTCTCAGCCCCACACCTCATAGGGTGTCTGTTGTGGGGGAAGAAGATGAAGGAGATTGTGAGCCGCTCTGAGATTCAGAGTGAAGGACGGAGTATAAATTCAATATCACCATCATCGTCACCATCATCATCAGAACATAGAACATAAGAGAAACCAGTCCAATCATTGATCTTCTTCTACTTCATCTCAAGAGCTGCTTCTTAGGTGAAAGAAGGACCTCAGGAGGGCAGAATTGGAGCACAGATAACAGTTTTTAATTTTTTATATTTTTAAAACTTCATTTATACCTTTTTCTACTCAGTGGCAACTCAAGATGGCTTCCATCACTCTCTTCTCCTCCACTATGTCCTCTAAGGAACCCTGTGAGGTAGATTAAGCTGAGAGCAGGTGTCTGGACCAAGGACACCCAGCAATCTTCCGTGACAGAGCAGTTATTCGAACCTGCATCTCCTAGATCCCAGAAACAGGTGGGATGCCGGATTGGGCTGAAGCAGCAGAACAAAGCTTGAGTCCAATGCAGGGTGGTTTTTTGTAGCAGGAACTCCTTTGCATATTTGGCCACACCTTCCTGATGTAGCCAATACTCCTGGGGCTTACAGTAGGCCCTGTACGAAGAGCCCTTAGAGGGGTGTGTTGTCTAATTGATCTAGGAACATTGGGAGGGGGGTCTAATATGCAAAGGAGTGCCTGCTACCAAAAAAAAAAAACCCTGGTGCAGTAACACCTTTAAAAATAGTCTTGTTCAAAGTTTTATTCATATGCATGTACACTTAGTCAGACACAATGCACACAAAAGCTTATGCCTTGAATAAGATTTTTCATTGGTCTTAAAGGTGCCACATAAGAACATAAGAGAAGCCATGCTGGATCAGGCCAATGGCCCTTCCAGTCCAACACTCTGTGTCACATAAGCACATAAGAGAAGCCATGCTGGATCAGGCCAATGGCCCTTCCAGTCCAACACTCTGTGTCACATAAGCACATAAGAGAAGCCCTGTTGGATCAGGCCAATGGCCCATCCAGTCCAACACTCTGTGTCACATAAGAACATAAGAGAAGCCATGTTGGATCAGGGCAATGGCCCCTCCAGTCCAACACTCTGTGTCACATAAGCACATAAGAGAAGCCATGCTGGATCAGGCCAATGGCCCTTCCAGTCCAACACTCTGTGTCACATAAGCACATAAGAGAAGCCCTGTTGGATCAGGCCAATGGCCCATCCAGTCCAACACTCTGTGTCACATAATAACATAAGAGAAGCCCTGTTGGATCAGGCCAATGGCCCATCCAGTCCAACACTCTGTTTCATACAGAGGCCAAAAGAACCAGGTGGCAACACTATCACCACTACCACCACTACCATCAACACCACTACATCACCATCATCATCATCACATAAGAACATAAGAAAGCCATGTTGGGTCAGGCCAATGGCCCATCTAGTCCAACACTCTGTGTCACATAAGAGAAGCCCTGTTGGATCAGGCCAGTGGCTCATCCAGTCCAACACTCTGTGTCACATAAGAACATAAGAGAAGCCCTGTTGGATCAGGCCAATGGCTCATCCAGTCCAACACTCTGTGTCACATAAGAACATAAGAGAAGCCATGTTGGATCAGGCCAATGGTCCATCTAGTCCAACACTCTGTGTCACACAGTGGCCAAAAAACCCAAGTGCAATCAGGAGGTCCACCAGTGGAGCCAGGGCACTACAAGCCCTCCCACTGTGCCCCCCCTCAAGCACCTAGAATACAGAGCATCACTGCCCCAGTCAGAGAGTTCCATCTATACCTTAAGAACATAGGGACATAAGAGAAGCCATGTTGGATCAGGCCAATGGCCCATCCAGACCAACAATCTGTGTCACACAGTGGCCAAAAAACCCAAGTGCCATCAAGAGGTCCACCAGTGGGGCCAGGGCACTAGAAGCCCTTCCACTGTGCCCCCCCCAAGCACCAAGAATACAGAGCATCACTGTCCCAGACAGAGAATTCCAACAATACACTTTAGCTATAAACCACTGATGGACCTCTGCTTCATATGCTTAGCCAATCCCCTCTTGAAGCTGTCTATGCTAGTAGCCACCACCACCTCCTGTGGCAGTGAATTCCATGTGTTAATCACCCTTTGGATGAAAAAGTACTTCCTTTTATCCATTCTAATCCACGGGACTCAGACTTTGTTCTGCTCCTAGATCATAGTCTGACAATCTCACCTGAACTCTCCCCACAATTATCAGTGGATGGTTCACCAAACAATCTCATTCAGCAGCCTCTCCATCCACCTGCGTGGGACCAACTGCCACTTGGCTCCCCACCTTGCCAGAAAGCTCTCCCACAGCAGCCGTTCCATCTGGTCACTATGGAACTGTGTGGAACAATTATCCAAGAAAAAGTGCCTCAATCAGCTTGTTTTCCTCTTCTCTTCCTGTTTTTTTCTCTCTCTCCCCCCCCCCCCTTTGGCATGGTATGCGCCATATTGCAGGTATTAAAAATGCAGGTCAGAAATGAAATGGAAAGAATCCTCATCCTTGTGAGCCATACTAGGATTCCGAACCTATGGACTGCGGTGATGGAAAGGGGAGGGGCGGTGGCTCTGGAAGAGCCTCTGCTTGGCATACCGAAGGATCCAGGTTCGATCCCCAGCACCCACAGTTAAAAGGTTCAGCCGTTAGGTAGTGTGAGAGACCTCTTTCTGAGCCCTTGGAGACCCACTGCCAATATGCAGGGCTTCCTTTGTAGCAGGAACTCCTTTGCATATTAGGCCACACACCCCTGATGTAGCCAATCCTCCTGGAGCTTACGGGAGGCCCTGTAAGAAAAGCCCTGTAAGCCCTGCGGCTAAAAGCATAGCCACCTTCAAGAGGGGGTTAGATAAAAATATGGAGCAGAGGTCCATCAGCGGCTATTAGCCACACTGTGTGTAGGGGTTTTTTTTGCCACTGTGTGACACAGAGTGTTGGACTGGATGGACCATTGGCCTGATCCAACATGGCTTCTCTTATGTTCTTATGTGACACAGAGTATTGGACTGGATGGGCCATTGGCCTGATCCAGCATGGCTTCTCTTATGTTCTTATGTGACACAGAGTGTTGGATTGCATGGGCCATTGGCCTGATCCAACATGGCTTCTCTTATGTTCTTATGTGAAACAGAGTGTTGGATTGGAGGGGCCATTGGCCTGATCGAACAGGGCTTCTTTTATGTGACACAGAGTGTTGGACTAGATGGGCCATTGGCCTGACCCAACATGGCTTTCTTATGTTCTTATGTGATGATGATGATGGTGATGTAGTGGTGTTGATGGTAGTGGTGGTAGTGGTAATAGTGTTGCCACCTGGTTCTTTTGGCCTTTATGTTCTTATGCGACACAGAGTGTTGGACTGGATGGGCCATTGGCCTGATCCAACAGGGCTTCTCTTATGTAAGAACATAAGAGAAGCCATGTTAGATCAGGCCAACGGCCCATCCAGTCCAACATTCTGTGTCACACAGCGGCCAAATATATATATATATATATATATATATATATATATATATATATATATATATATATATATATATATATACACACACACACACACACACTGTGGCTAATAGCCACTGATGGACCTCTGCTCCATATTTCTATCCAACCTCCTCTTGAAGGTAGCTATGCTCGTGGCCACCACCACCTCCTGTGGCAGTGAATTCCACATGTTAATCACCCTTTGGGTGAAGAAGTACTTCCTTTTATCCGTTTTAACCTTTCTGCTCAGCAATTTCATGGAATGCCCATGAGTTCTTGTATTGTGAGAAAGGGAGAAAAGTATTTCTTTCTCTACTTTCTCCATCCCATGCATTATCTTGTAAACCTCTATCATGTCACCACCGCAGTCGACGTTTCTCCAAGCTAAAGAGCCCTAAGCGTTTCAACCTTTCTTCATAGGGAAAGTGTTCCAGCCCTTTAATCATTCTAGTTGCCCTTTTCTGGACTTTTGCTATAATATCCTTTTTGAGGTGCGGCGACCAGAACTGCACACAGTACTCCAAATGAGACCGCACCATCGATTTATACAGGGGCATTATGATACTGGCTGATTTGTTTTCAATTCCTTTCCTAATAATTCCCAGCATAGCGTTGGCCTTTTTTATTGCAAACACACACTGTCTTGACATTTTCAGTGAATTATCTACCACGACCCCAAGATCTTTCTCATGGTCAGTCTCTGCCAGTTCACACCCCATCAAATTGTATTTGTAGCTGGGATTCTTGGCCCCAATGTGCATTACTTTGCCCTTGGCCACATTGAACCGCATCTGCCACGTTGACGCCCACTCACCCAGCCTCAACAGATCCCTTTGGAGTTCCTCACAATCATCTATGGTTCTCACCACCATGAACAATTTTGTGTCATCCGCAAACTTGGCCACTTCACTGCTCACTCTCAACTCTAAATCATTTATGAACAAGTTAAAGAGCATGGGACCCAGTACCGAGCCCTGCGGCACCCCACTGCTTACCGTCCTCCACTGTGAAGACTGCCCATTTATACTCACTCTCTGCTTCCTATTACTCAGCCAGTTTTTGATCCACAAGAGGACCTGTCCTTTTACTCCATGACTCTCAAGCTTTCTAAGGAGCCTTTGATGAGGGACTTTATCAAAAGCTTTCTGGAAGTCAAGGTAAACAACATCTATCGGGTCTCTTTTGTCCACATGTTTGTTCACCCCCTCAAAGAAATGTAGCAGGTTAGTGAGGCATGATCTTCCCCTACAGAACCCATGCTGAGTCTTCCTCAATAACTCGTGTTCATCAATGTGCCTACTCATTCTGTCTTTGATAATGGTTTCTACCAACTTCCTCGGTATTGAAGTCAGACTGACTGGCCTGTAATTTCCTGGATCTCCTCTGGAACCCTTTTTAAAGATGGGGGTGACATTTGCTACCTTCCAGTCCTCGGGAATGGAGGCAGATTTCAATGAAAGATTACAGATTTTTGTTAGAAGATCCACAAGTTCAACTTTGAGTTCTTTCAGAACTCTCAGATGTATGCCATCCGGACCCGGTGACTTATTAGTTTTTAATTTGTCTATTAGTTGTAGGACCTCCTCTTTTGTCACCTCAATCTGACTCAGGTCTTTCAACACCCCTTCCAACATTAGTGGTTCAGGGGTGGGCAAAAAGTTCTCATCTTCTACAGTGAAACAGAGTGTTGGACTGGAGGGGCCATTGGCCTGATCCAACAGGGCTTCTTTTATGTTCTTATGTGACACAGAGTGTTGGACTGGATGGGCCATTGGCCTGATCCAACAGGGCTTCTGTTATGTGAAACAGAGCGGTGGACTGGAGGGGTCGTTGGCCTGATCCAACAAGGCTTCTCTTATGTTCTTATTATGTTCTTAAGATCCTGGAGGTCCCTTCCAACTCAATGATTCTATAATTTCCCCAACATCTTGTTGGTCTCTAAGGTGCTACTGGACTCAAACTAAAACATAAGAACATAAGAACATAAGAGAAGCCATGTTAGATCAGGCCAATGGCCCATCCAGTCCAACATTCTGTGTCACACAGCGGGCAAATATATATATATATATACACACACAATGTGGCTAATAGCCACTGATGGACCTCTGCTCCATATTTTTATCTAACCCCCTCTTGAAGGTGGCCATGCTTGTGGACGCCACCACCTCCTGTGGCAGTGAATTCCACATGTTAATCACCCTTTGGGTGAAGAAGTACTTCCTTTTATCTGTTTTAACCTGTCTGCTCAGCAATTTCATCAAATGCCCACGAGTTCTTGTATTGTGAGAAAGGGAGAAAAGTACTTCTTTCTCTACTTTCTCCATCCCATGCATTATCTTGTAAACCTCTATCATGTCACCCCTCAGTCGACGTTTCTCCAAGCTAAAGAGCCCTAAGCGTTTCAACCTTTCTTCATAGGGAAGGTGTTCCAGCCCTTTAATCATTCTAGTTGCCCTTTTCTGAACTTTCTCCAATGCTATAATATCCTTTTTGAGGTGCGGCGACCAGAACTGCACACAGTACTCCAAATGAGACCGCACCATCGATTTATACAGGGGCATTATGATACTGGCTGATTTGTTTTCAATTCCCTTCCTAATAATTCCCAGCATGGCGGCCTTTTTTATTGCAAACGCACACTGTCTTGACAGTTTCAATGATTTATCTACCATGACCCCAAGATCTCTCTCTTGGTCAGTCTCTGCCAGTTCACCCCCATCAACTTGTATTTGTAGCTGGGATTCTTGGCCCCAATGTGCATTACTTTGCACTTGGCCACATTGAACCGCATCTGCCACGTTGACGCCCACTCACCCAGCCTCAACAGATCCCTTTGGAGTCTAACCTGTGAAACTAGAACAGCTACGACTATCCTTTTTGGGACTAATTTCTGTTCCGGGAGGATCAACCACTTCTCGTGTCCCGCCTTGCACCTTCCAAAACCACAACTTGTTTCCAAGCACGCTCTATTATGTTGCGATTCACGTCGTTCTTGGAACAAGGGCTTCCCGTTCTGATTTGCAGTACCGCTGTTCCTCCACTTAAAATTTCCAAGCTGATCTTTGGCAGCACCCATAGCGACCCTCCTAATTGTATGAGTTTGCCGTTAGAGCCCTGCAGTGATCTACAACTGTATTCCATTCTGTTTTGGGTTTTTTTTTAACGCTCAGATGCAAAACCTCCTTCCATCCCTATCCGAGCAGCGCTGTTGGCACTCTGTAAATAATAAAGAATAATAATAATAATAATATAACTCCCATTTAATGGAATAATTTGCTGCCTAATCACAGCCATAAAAAGGAGTCCATTATCGCACTCAAAATGTTTGCAGAAAATGAGGCTTTCCAGTAAGCGATGAGACCAGCTGCTACTTTGGGCTTATCGTATTGCCGAAGCGCTCGGCTGGCCAAAAATGTCCTGGTGCAGAGACATCAATCTCTTTCCCCGTTGGCTGCTGAATGCACTTGCTCGAAAGCTGCCTTTGCGGTCTGGCCGGCATCGGTGATGGATGATGGGATTCAGGGCGAAAGGAATGGAAGGGGAGAAAACTTGGGCTGGCTCGGAGAAAAGAGTACAATACTGGGGGATTTGCGGTGGAGGCAAAGGGCCCGGACAGGTATTGGAAGCGTTTAGGAGGAAAAAATCAGTGTCTGGATTCTCTCGAGAGTTCATAACATGCAGCCATCTATCTCCCCCCACCCCTTTCCCATATTAGTCCTTCTGAATAACGGATAAGGAAACTAGTGTTCTGTTCAAGAAAGTCAGCTTGGTATAGTGGTTAAATGTGTGAACTCTTATTCGGGAGAACCAGGCTTGATTCCCCACTTTTCCACATGCACCTGCTGATGTGACCTTGAGTTAGTCACAAGTTCTTGCAGAGCTGTTCCTCTTGAGAGCAATTTCTGTCAGAGCTCTCTCAGCTCCACCTACCTCGCAGGGGGTCTGCTGTGGGGAGGGGAAGGGAAAGGAGATTGAAAGCAGCTCTGAGATTCCTTCAGGGAGTGAAAGGCAGGGCATAAATCCACTCTCCTCCTCCACTTCCTTCTCCTCCACCTTCTCCTCCTCTTCCTCCTTCAAAGTTTAATCTGGACCTTGAGAGAGAGATACAAAATGTATTTTCAGGATTTCTATCCCCCCAGGCAGGGCTTTTTTTGTAGCAGGAACTCCTTTGCACATTAGGCCACACCCCCTGATGTAGCCAATCCTCCAAGAGCTTACCAGACTCTTAGTACAGGGCCTACTCTAAGCTCTCAGAGGATTGGCTACGTAGTGATATGTGGTCTAATATGCAAATGAGTTCCTGCTACAAAAAAAGCCCTGCCCGCAAGCTGATATAAAGTAGTGAAACAATGATTAATATTCAGATATAGCATTCCTGATGTACCTGAGTAAGATATCTAAAAACCACAGATCAAAAAGTGAAAAATAAGGGTTCAGGAGACACTACATCCAGCAAAACTAATATATCCACTTCCCAAAGCTTAGTAGAATAGACACAATTTGATGTACTCATAGGGAGACCATACATGGAGCTATTCAAATCTCCATAATTTAGGGACCATGGCAAAAAGGCCCTGTTTCTAGTGTATGGCAATAAGAGCTGTAGCAGTGATGTCACCTGGAGAAGGCCCTGTTTGGCTAATCATAAAGCCTAGGGACAGGGGTGGAATTCTAGCAGGAGCTCCTTTACATATTACGCCACACACCCCTGATTCGGCCAATCCTCCAAGAGCTTACAAGGCTCTTTTTTGTAAGCTCTTGGGGTGTGTGGCCTAATATGCAAATGAGCATATCAAACCCCGTACCACTACACTTAACCACTACACCAAACTGG
The DNA here is from genome assembly GCF_032191835.1 of Heteronotia binoei. Lineage (NCBI taxonomy): Eukaryota > Metazoa > Chordata > Lepidosauria > Squamata > Gekkonidae > Heteronotia > Heteronotia binoei. Next base: position 175,420,082 of record NC_083226.1, read on the forward strand.
CTCAAGGAAAGAAGGAAGGAAGGGAGGGAAAGAGGGATTGAGGGAGGGATCGAGGGAGTCTCAGAACAGTCACAACCTCCTTTACCTTCCCCCCACAACAGATACCCTGTGAGGTAGGTGGGGCTGAGAGAGCTCTCCCAGAAGCTGCCCTTTCAAGGAGAACTCCTGCAAGAGCTATGGCTGACCCAAGGCCATTCCAGCAGGTGCAAGTGGAGGAGTGGGAAATCAAACCCGGTTCTCCCAGATAAGAGTCCACACACTTAACCACTACACCAAACTGGCTCTTCCATGTAATGGGGAATAGTTGTCCCTTACGATGTTGTATCATTTAATTTGTTGTGTTAAGACTTATGCTTAGCGTCAGTTCTTTTTTTTTAAGACTTCTGATTGGTTTTAAAGACTTAATCCTATTGCATTAATTATTGAATACCCTGTTCTGTTGATTGTATTGGTTAATATGTAAAGGTTAATCACTTAACCACTACACCAGACTAGTACTGAATGTTCAGCTGTGCTGGTCATGGCCCAGCAGTGGCCTGAGAAGGAAAACTGTGGAGAAATGAGAAGCGGAAATGGAAACCTGCTAGAAATAAGCTGTGCAGGATGAATCTCTCCCCTACCCCCCCAAAAAAGGAAACCAAAATTATGCGAGTGCTCTTAATGGAGACAAGGCCTTGTAGGAGAGCCAGTTTGATGTAGTGGTGAAGTGCGCGGACTCTTATCTGGGAGAACCAGGTTTGGTTCCGCACTCCTCCACTTGCACCTGCTAGCATGACCTTGGGTCAGCCATAGCTCTTGTAGAGGTTGTCCTTGAAAGGGCAGCTGCTGTGAGAGCCCTCTCCAGCCCCACCCACTTCACAGGGGGTCTGTTGTGGGGGAGGAAGAGATTGTGAGCCACTCTGAGACTCTTCGGACTGGAGGGTGGGATATAAATCCAATATCTTCTACTTCTTCTTATCTGGGAGAACCAGGTTTGATTCCCCCCTCCTCCACTTGCACCTGCTAGTATGGCCTTTGGTCAGCCATAGCTCTGGCAGAGGTTGTCCTTGAAAGGGCAGCTGTTGTGAGAGCCCTCTCCAGCCCCACCCACCTCGCAGGGTGTCTGTTGTGGGGGAGGAAGATAAAGGAGATTGTGAGCTGCCCTGAGACTCTTCGGAGTGGAGGGCGGGATATAAATCCAATATCTTTATCTACCTCACAGGGTGTCTGTTGTGGGGGAGGAAGGTAAAGGAGATTGTGAGCCACTCTGAGACTCTTCGGAGTGGAGGGTGGGATATAAATCCAATATTTTCTTCTTGTTTCTTTCATCTGCCCTAGCACTTGCGCCTCTGTTCAATTCTTCTGTCTCCACGAACCGGTCAGAACCAGCTGCAAATTACACAAGTCTTGCATAGAACAGATGCTCCCGCGCAACGGGCTTTATAAATACAACGCCGAGTCTCCAGGGTTGTGGTTTTTGTTTGCTTTGGCGCGCGCAGTCCCTCTAAACACGCACCCACGCACGTTTTCCCCGGCCTCGGTTCTTTTTTGACAACGCATGTATTTGCGGATGGAGGGGCATGCAGGTTTTTGAAGCACCCCCCATTCCCGCTTCTATTTAGGTCAGCGCCGACTCCAAAGTGATAATAGCAAAGCCAGCAGAAGAAGAATTAAAAATAATGAGGGGCATCTGCCCTAAGTTGGTGGGGGGAGGAGGAAATCGGCATATGGGAGAATATCTTGAGCTCTGGGCTCCGCTTCAAATGGACAGCTTCTGTTTGAATCCCAGAGCGGAGCTGGGAAACGGCAGTGGCGGATGCTTAAGTAAAGCCTTTGGTACCTGCCGAGAAACAGACCGTTGCACAGGAGACGCACAGTAATCCAGCCCAACCCTGCCATGCCAAAGCATTGAGAGGAACGGATGGCAAATCGCACCGCACCGGCTCCGTAGGTTCGAGCGCCAACGACACGGAGGAGGGGTAAAGCGAACCATTTGGAACCGGATTTGTTCTCCCTGCCTCCCTCCCGTTTAGGCAATACGGTCGAGATTTGTTGTGCAGGGAGCCGTGCTCGCAAAGATTACTGGCGCATTTGTTCCAAGCAAAGGGAAAGAACGCAGTCCAAAGGAGAGTTCTCTGGAACCGCAGCTATTATTGCTGTGCTATAATTTCAGCCAATTCTAAATGGGAGAGTGCACATTTGGGATACTTCTTTGGAAACGCAAGACATATAATCAGGGGTGGAATTCTAGCAGGAGCTCCTTTGCATATTACACCGCACTTCCTTGATGTAGCCAATCCTCCAAGAGCTTACGAAAAAGAGCCTTGTAAGTTCTTGGAGGATTGACTACATCAGGGGTGTGTGGCCTAATATGCCAAGGAGCTCCTGCTAGAATTCCACCCCTGCATATAATTTACACCAGAGTGGGTCTTCCTAGGGGAGGGAAGGTGGTGTGGTGTAGCCTGATCTCATCAAACACGAGGGTAGACCATCAGCAAATTCTCGGTAGACATCAGTCTATTGAAACGTAATAATCATAAATACAGATAATGAAACAGAGTTGGTGGTCACAACTTAGATACAAGTAGTAAGAACTAAATAGCACAATTCAAGGAACGTTCTTCAATACTAAGCATGAATTCAGCTAGACTCTCCTCTGTATTCCTTCAAAGTGTCCAAAAGAACTCCTAAAGTCCAAAGAGAAGGCAGAGGTCTCAGTGTAGGGCACGGTGAGCATCGCAGCATGCAACACCGCAACATTTATTTATTTATTTATTTATTACTTTGCATTTATATCCCGCCCTCTCCGCAAGCGGACTCAGGGCGGCTTACAGTATCATAAAAACAATCAATTCCATAAAACATATAAAACCATAATACATTTATCAGTTTAAAACTATTACGCTATCTCAATTCAGTCTGGCGGTATTCGGTTCTGACTATGACCACCAGCTTCTGTAGGATGTCCGGTGGCAGCCCATTTTCAGTCAACCAGAAAAGCCTGTCTAAACAGTTCGGTCTTACAGGCCCTGCGGAACGCCGACAAATCCCGCAGGGCCCTTATAGCTTCTGGGAGGGTGTTCCAGAGTTCTGGTGCTGCCACCGAGAAGGCCCTAGATCTTGTTGCGCATAGCCTGGCTTCTTTTGGGCCAGGGGCAGACAGCAGATTTTTTGTCCCTGATCGCAGTGCTCTCTGGGGGATATATGGGGAAAGGTGGTCCCGTAGATAGGCAGGTCCCTGACCATAAAGGGCTTTAAAGGTTAATACCAACACCTTGAACATCACTTCAGCTTAGAGGTTCTGAACACTGAGACCGATTCCCCACTAGCCTTATGTCATTCTTACACTCCTCTTCTCTGCAGGGATTCCTTCAGATTTCACAGATTTCAGATTGGGGAGGGACGGTGGCTCAGTGGTAGAGCATCTGCTTGGGAAGCAGAAGGTCCCAGGTTCAATCCCCGGCATCTCCAAAAAAGGGTCCAGACAAATAGGTGTGAAAAACCTCAGCTTGAGACCCTGGAGAGCCGCTGCCAGTCTGAGAAGACAAGACTGACTTTGATGGACCAAGGGTCTGATTCAGTATAAGGCAGCTTCATATGTTCATGTTCATTCATATGTTCATATGTTCACACTATCTGCGCTGGGGCTGCAACTCACCTTGCCTTTTTTTGCACAACTAACAGAGGCCAGTTTTTACAGGATCTTGTTTGCTGTGTGAAAGAGGCAGGGCTAGTTGCAGCCCTGGGGCAGATAGTGTGAAATCCGACGGAAGCCCCACGGAGGAGAGGAGAGTGAGAGTGACATAAGGCTAGCGGGGAATCAGTCTGAGTGTCACACTGACACTCTAGGATTTTCCCAGATCTCTGTGAGAAATCCCTAGAGTGTTGTTATGGTGTCATGACATCCAGGGGTGGAATTCTAGCAGGAGATACTTCTTCACCCAAAAGGTGATTAACATGTGGAATTCACTGCCACAGGAGATGGCGGCGGCTACAAGCATAGCCAGCTTCAAGAGGGGATTGGATAAAAATATGGAGCAGAGGTCCATCAGTGGCTATTAGCCACTGTGTGTGTGTGTCTCTCTCTCTCTCTGTGTGTGTATTTTGGCCACTGTGTGACACAGAGTGTTGGACTGGATGGGTCATTGGCCTGATCCAACATGGCTTCTCTTATGTTCTTATGTGACAGAGAGTGTTCGACGGGAGGGGCCATTGGCCTGATCCAACATGGCTTCTCTTATGTTCTTATGTGACACAGAGTGTTGGACTGGATGGGCCATTGGGCTGATCCAACATGGCTTCTCTTATGTGACAAAGAGTGCTGGACTGGATGGGTCATTGGACTGTTCCAACATGGCTTCTCTTATGTTCTTATGTGACACAGAGTGTTGGACTGGATGGGTCATTGGCCTGATCCAACATGGCTTCTCTTATGTTCTTATGTGACACAGAGTGTTGGACTGGATGGGCCATTGGCCTGATCCAATATGGCTTCTCTTATGTTCTTATGTGACACAGAGTGTTCGACTGGATGGGCTATTGGGCTGATCTAACATGGCTTCTCTTATGTTCTTATGTGACACAGAGTATTGGAATGGATGGGCCATTGGGCTGAACTAACATGGCTTCTCTTATGTTCTTATGAGATCCTTTGAATATTAGGCCACGAACCTCTGATGTAGCCAATCCTCCAAGAGCATTAAAAAAGAGCCTTGTAAGCTCTTGGAGGACTGGCTACATCAGGGGTGTGTGGCCTAATATGCAAAGGAGCTCCTGCTAGAATTCCACCTCTGATGACATAACTTCCTGGTATATAACAGTAAGTCACATTGCGGAGTCCCATGGAAGCTGCCTTTTGGAGTAGTGGTAAAGTCTGATATAATGGTTAAGAGGGGACGAGAGCATCCAATGAGGGCTAGTGTCAGCATACTCTCAAATAGGGCAGCTGCTGGTCCAGGATTCTTAGTTGGGACCCACTGCTTCTGACTCTCACCCCTCTCCTGTCACCTGTCTACAAGCCTTTCCCCATCTGTTTGCTTGTAGGGTTTTGTATGTCGTGCTCTCTCAGCTGGTATGTCATGATGGATCCATGCTAAGGTTGCCAGGTCCAGTTCAAGAAATACCTGGGGACTTAGGGGGAGGAGCCAGGAGACTTTGGGGGTGTAGCCAGGAGCAAGGGTGTGACAAGCACAGTTGAACTCCAAAGGGAGTTCTGCCCCTCACATTGAAAGGGACCGCACATCTTTTAAATGCCTTCCCTCCATTTGGAAATAATGAAGGATAGGGGCACCTTCTTTGGGGTCTCATAGAACTGGACCCCCTGGTCCAATCCTTTTGAAACTTGGGGGGTACTTTGGGGAGAGGCATCAGATACTATGCTGCAAATGTGGTGCCCCTACCTCAAAAAACAGCCTCCCCAAAGCCCCAGATAAATAGCACAATTCAAGAAGGGAGAGGGACGGTGGCTGAGTGGTAGAGCATCTGCTTGGGAAGCAGGAGGTCCCAGGTTCAATCCCCAGCATCTCCAACTAAAAAGGGTCCAGGCAAATAGATGTGAAAAACCTCAGCTTGAGAACCTGGAGAGCCGCTGCCAGTCTGAGAAGACAATACTGATGTCATGCCTGCCCCTGCTGACTCAGAGCAGGTGCCTGCTTCTGACCCCGCCCCTGCTGTGCAGATGCCTCTACCAACGTCGGACGTAAGTCCTGAAGGAGCAAGCCAGCAGCAGGGGCCACCTGAAACCGATCAGGCCACACCAGGCACTAGCTCATCGCCTCCAGAATCACCACCACCTGCAGAACGGCTACGCGAGAGGAGACGGCTAGAGTTCAGAAACAGGCGTAGAGAAGCACGCAGGCGTGCTAGGAGAGATCTGAGCCCAGAGTTCTAACAAGCCAATTAGCCAGCACACTATATCTGGGATCCTGGCCTCAGGCCAAATTGTGCTGGCAACGAATGATCACCCTCCGACGTGACCGCGCCCTGCACCCCCTTGCCTGCTGAACGAACCTGTCTGCTTCCCGACCCGGCTTGACTTTGGACTGGAAACTGGACTCTGCTTTGGCTAAGTACTTTGTATACATTCGGCTTGCTTTCCCTGGTTGATGACCCTTCTGCATTCCTGAGACTCCGCGCTTCGCTACTCCCTTTGGCTGGCCTGATTTATGGTGCAGACCAATTAAGGACTGTAAAGATAACGCTCGTGCTGCCTTTGGAAACACCCCAGCCGACAGCCAGCGTCCTGGCCGATTGCCAGGGCAACAGAAGCTGCCCGTCGTTGTCTGCAGGTCTGGGTCCTGACAACTGACTTCGATGGACCAAAGGTCTGATTCAGTATAAGGCAGCTTCATATGTTAATATGTTCAAGAAACATTCAAAGCCCCAGATACCCATGGATCAATTCTCCATTATACCGTATGGAAATCTGTCACCATATGGGATAATGGTGTGCATTATCCTCTCCTTGCTTTCTGACGGTCCTGAAGCTGGGGAAGGGACTCCAAACCAGGGATCTCCTGCCCCCACCTGGGGACTGAACAAACAGGAAACCACAGTGTAGAGATTAGTAAAATAAAGGAACAAACACTGCGTCATTAACACACTTTAAACAAATGCTCTATAGAACTTTAAACAAACGCTCTATAAAAATGTGTTTTTAAATATGCAATATCCCTTATAACTCTTAGAAAACACTCTTAACAAAATGTATATGACTCTACCCAAGTTCAATGTCCACAAAATGAAATAATAATCCCGATGAAATAATTGATGAATGCCGCAAACAATAGGCGGATTCACTTAAGAACATAAGAGAAGCCATGTTAGATCAGGCCAATGTCCCATCCAGTCCAACACTCTGTGTCACACAGTGGCCAAAAAAAAATTATGTATATACACACACTGTGGCTAATAGCCACTGATGGACCTCTGCTCCATATTTTTATCTAAACCCTTCTTGAAGGTGGCTATGCTTGTGGCCGCCACCACCTCCTGTGGCAGTGAATTCCACATGTTAATCACCCTTTGGGTGAAGAAGGACTTCCTTTTATCCGTTTTAACCTGTCTGCTCAGCAATTTCATCGAATGCCCACGAGTTCTTGTCTTGTGAGAAAGGGAGAAGAGGTCTTCTTTCTCTACCTTCTCTGTCCCATGCATTATCTTGTAAACCTCTATCCTGTCACCCCGCAGTTGACGTTTCTCCAAGCTAAAAAGACCCAAGTGTTTCAACCTTTCTTCTTAGGGAAAGTGTTCCAGCCCTTTAATCATTCTTGTATATTTGTGTTTATTAATCTGTTATGTGTTAAACTCTGGATTAAGAATATGCAGCCAGTGGAAGTGGCAAATGAAACACAAATTAAACCTGGGACTCAGCTGTTGGATAGAGGACTGCTTTTCAAGCAATACGGTACAACCTGCATCTACCAGAAAGAGGAATGTAAAGACAGCGGGAGGGAGTACCTACTATTTGCAGCATTGTTTAAAGCGTGTTAACGACACAGTGTTTGTTTCTTTATTTTACCCACCTGGGGATTGGTAACCCTAGCCCAGTGCTGGTAGCAAAGGCAGAATCCCTTCCAGCCCCATGCAGTGACCAATGTTTTTGGAGAAAGAGTGTGCGGGCAACTGACCATGAATGGTTGGAGGGTTTATGAGTGGGAGACAGTGGGGCACAGAGTTGAGGGATGGAAATGTTGGAGGGCTAGTGGGGGCCAGAAGGGGGCCTCTAGACATTTTCTGCCTGGGGGACCTCACAACCTGGAACTGGCCTTGCACCCAGTGAAAGCCCTGCATGTAATACGCATGCAATATGCAAATGCGATTGCAATATAGAAGTCTTTGAAACTTGTGGCAGGGCTGTGCAGGAAAGAAGAAGAAGAAGATACTGGAGTTATATCCCGCCCTCCGCTCCGAAGAGTCTCAGAGCGGCTCACAATCTCCTTTCCCTTCCTCCCCCACAACAGACACCCTGTGAGGTAGATGAAGATATTGGATTTATATCCCACCCTCCACTCCAAAGAGTCTCAGAGCGGCTCACAATCTCCTTTCCCTTCCTCCCCCACAACAGACACCCTGTGAGGTAGATGAAAATATTGGATTTATATCCCACACTCCACTCCGAAGAGTCTCAGAGCGGCTCACAATCTCCTTTCCCTTCCTCCCGCACAAGAGACACCCTGTGAGGTAGATGAAGATTTTGGATTTATATCCCGCCCTCCACTCCAAAGAGTCTCAGAGCAGCTCACAATCTCCTTTACCTTCCTCCCCCACAACAGACACCCTGTGAGATAGATGAAGATCTTGGATTTATATCCCGCCCTCCACTCCGAAGAGTCTCAGAGCGGCTCACAATCTCCTTTCCCTTCCTCCCCCACAACAGACACCCTGTAAGGTAGATGAAGATATTGGATTTATATCCCACCCTCCACTCCAAAGAGTCTCAGAGCGGCTCACAATCTCCATTCCCTTCCTCCCCCACAACAGACACCCTGTGAGGTAGATGAAAATATTGGATTTATATCCCACCCTCCACTCCGAAGAGTCTCAGAGCGGCTCACAATCTCCTTTCCCCTCCTCTCCCACAACAGACACCCTGTGAGGTAGATGAAGATATTGGATTTATATCCCGCCCTCCACTCCAAAGAGTCTCCTTTACCTTCCTCCCCCACAACAGACACCCTGTGAGGTAGATGAAGATATTGGATTTATATCCCGCCCTCCACTCCGAAGAGTCTCAGAGCGGCTCACAATCTCCTTTCCCTTCCTCCCCCCACAACAGACACCCTGTGAAGTAGATGAAGATATTGGATTTATATCCCACCCTCCACTCTGAAGAGTCTCAAAGCGGCTCACAATCTCCTTTCCCTTCCTCCCCCACAACAGACACCCTGTGAGGTAGATGAAGATATTGGATTTATATCCCGCCCTCCACTCCAAAGAGACTCAGAGCGGCTCACAATCTCCTTTACCTTCCTCCTCAACAACAGACACCCTGTGAGGTAGATGATGATATTGGATTTATATCCCGCCCTCCACTCTGAAGAGTCTCAGAGTGGCTCACAATCTCCTTTCCCTTCCTCCCCCACAACAGACACCCTGTGAGGTGGGTGGGGCTGGAGAGGGCTCTCCCAGCAGCTGCCCTTTCAAGGACAGCCTCTGCCAGAGCTATGGCTGACCCAAGGCCATTCCAGCAGCTGCAAGTGGAGGAGGGGGGAATCAAACCCGGTTCTCCCAGATAAGAGTCCGCACACTTAACCACTGCACCAAACTGGCTCTCCGAAGCCAGGAAAAGCCACAGTTACAGGTTTCATCAGCCTCTAATCTGATTCCTCGCTCCTCCGCATGAAAACTGCCAGGTTTGATTCCCCACTTTCCCCCCCCCCATGAGATCCGGTTTGAGTTGCCCTTCCGCACCCTCATCTGGATCATTGATAAAAAATATTGAAAAGTACCTGGCCCGAAACTCAGCCCTGTGCTTGCCCCACTTCCCTCCAATCCATCGAAGAGCCATCGAAAACAACTCCTTTGGTTCAGTTCTTCAAGCACTTTGGTGTAGTGGTTAAGTGTGCAGACTCTTATCTGGGAGAACCGGGTTTGATTCCCCACTCCTCCACTTGCAGCTGCTGGAATGGCCTTGGGTCAGCCATAGCTTCCATAGGAATTGTCTTTGAAAGGGCAATGGCTGTGAGAGCCCTCTCAGCCCCACCCACCTCACAGGGTGTATGTTGTGGGGGAGGAAGAGAAAGGCGATTGTGAGCCACACTGAAACTCTGAAATTCGGAGTGGACTGTGGAATATGACTCCAATATCATCATCATCTTCTTCTTCTTCTTGACTGCTGAGTGTCTTTGGACCAGTCAGGATTCTCTCCGAACTCTCTCCTCCCCTACCTACCCCACAAGGTGCTCGTTGTGGGGAGACAAAGGGGAGGTGTTTGTGAACCATCTTGAAACTTTTTAAAGTAGAGAGAAGTGGGATATAAAGAACAATGTTTCTTCCCCACCGCTGGAAAGGACTGGAAGCCCCCCCCCTCCAAACAAAATACAGTGGCGATTTGGGAAAGCAGAGAATACAAGTTCAGTTGTCCAGAGAAGTCTGAGCACCACCTTGGAGTTCACAGCTTCCGGATGGGGGTCGGAGTAAATAGTCTGTCCTGTGCTGTCCTGTTGGCTTGCGTTGGAATCAAAACGTTACAGAGGAGTTGTAGTCTTCAGATCTCTATGTGCGTGCGCTTCAAATGCAGCCTATGAACTTCCCGAGAAGAAAAGGGAACGGGGTGGAGGATGGGAGAAATCCATCATATAGCGGGCATTTGCTAGATTGTGTGGTATTTTAAATTATCTTCGGAGGGTTTCTGGGAGCAGATGAATCAATATTCAGGCTCTGCTTTTGTTAGGGTGGTATTGTGTCATGAGAAGGGGGGGGGGAGGAGAGAGAGAGAGAAAGAAGGCTTTTGTTTACATCCAAAGATTAAAAGAAACCGAATGTTAGAAGATGCAGTGGAAATGCCGTGATAGATAAGGTGTCAAGGAGAACGCAAGGAACTACAACAAAGCTTTCCAAAGATAAATAAATATATGCGGTTATCTCTGAAGCTTCTCACAACTTCACTTTTAAATATGTATGACCACGGCTTTCTCTATTCGGCTCTGATATTCACCCATTTGTAAAAATCTTTCCTTACGAGTCTAAAGGGGTGGGAGGAAGAGAGAGAGAATTGGTGGAAGAGATCCACAGAATGTTGCTAAAGGGACTTGTGGAGTAGAGGCTGGGAACCAAACTAGACAGAAAAGTGGAGACAGGGGGGCTGGGGTTCCCTTACACTGGGCATTTGCCCACTTGCGGTGGGTAACCCCACCACACTTGACCCCGATCCCCTGCTTTTGTAGGAATTAAAAACAGCTGGAAAATGGCATCCATAGTGACGCTCTAGGAATTTCCACATGGATGTATGGTCCTTAGTGTTTAGATTAGGGGACACTTGTAGAGTGTCCCCAAGTCCACCCTCCCCAGACACTGCCCTCAAAATATCCCAGCATTTGAACATATGAAGCTGCCTTCTACTGAATCAGACCCTGGGTCCATCAAAGTCAGTATTGGCTACTCAGACTGGCAGCAGCTCTCCAGGGTCTCAAGCTGAGGTTTTTCACGCCTACTTGCATGGACCCTTTTTAGTTGGAGATGCTGGGGATTGAACCTGGGACCTTTTGCTTACCAAGCAGATGCTCTATCACTGAGCCACAGCCCCATTCATGGCTCTCCAGGGTCTCAAGCTAAGGTTTTTCACGCCTACTTGCATGGACCCTTTTTAGTTGGAGATGTTGGGGATTGAACCTGGGACCTTTTGCTTACCAAGCAGATGCTCTATCACTGAGCCACAGCCCCATTCATGGCTCTCCAGGGTCTCCACCTGAGGTTTTTCACACCTATTTGCCTGGACCCTTTTTAGTTGGAGATGCTGGGGATTGAACCTGGGACCTTCTGCTTACCCAGCAGATGCTCTACCACTGAGCCACCATCCCTCCCCACTGTGTTGAGACACTGTTAGCAACACTGTATATATTTGTATACCAAGGCTGTTTTGTAGAAAAATAGGTAGTGGAGCTCATTAGCTTAACTCATTAACATATTCCACCCTCCTCCCAGCCAACAGCAACCCAATGCAAGAAAGTAGAGCCCTGGGCAAGTGAGGTCTGCTTGGCCTGGCTAGAGATCCAGCAGGCCCAAGCAGGCCTTGCTCCCCTGGGACTCTCCTTGGCCGCTCTCTGTCCCCCCCCCCAGTCAAAAGGCCAGCAAGCCACCCACCCCCCAAAATCACATCAGAAGTTGAGAAACGGTGGGGTGGGTTTCTCCAGGGGTTAATGAGGGCGTCTTCTTTAGGCCATAATGAGGGGGCAGGGACAGTAGTGGATTGTTCAACACAGGTAGGGACAATTGGTGTGCATTTTGAGACGTCAAAAGTTGCAGGGCTGTTCCTTCATTCAGTTCTTTAAATGTTGGATGTCAATGTCAAACAAACCACCATGGGTTGTAAAGGGAACACCCATGATGGTGAGCAGCATCTATCTAAACTTCAGGTGCGTCGACAGTATGTTGGGGGAGAATCACAAAGCACATAAGAGAAGCCATGTTGGATCAGGCCAATGGCCCATTCAGCCCAACACTCTGAGTCACATAAGAACATAAGAGAAGCCATGTTGGATCAGGCCAATGACCCATCCAATCCAACACTCTGAGTCACATAAGAACATAAGAGAAGCCATGTTGGATCAGGCCAATGGCCCATTCAGCTCAACACTCTGAGTCACATAAGAACATAAGAGAAGCCATGTTGGATCAGGCCAATGGCCCATCCAGTCCAACACTCTGTGTCACACAAGAACATAAGAGAAGCCATGTTGGAACAGGCCAATGGCCAATCCAGTCCAACACTCTGTGTCACATAAGAACATAAGAGAAGCTATGTTTGGATCAAGCCAATGGCCCATTCAGCCCAACACTCTGTGTCACAGAAGAACATAAGAGAAGCCATGTTGGATCAGGCCAATGACCTATCCAGTCCAACACTCTGAGTCACATAAGAACATAAGAGAAGCCATGTTGGATCAGGCAAATGACCCATCCAGTCCAACACTCTCTGTGTTTCAGTGGCTAAAACTCAGGTACCCTCAGGAGGTCCACCGGTTTGGCACCTCTTGGGACAAGTTTTAGGCTAAAGAGAACAAAGCAAGCCAGTAAGTGTTGATGAGACTTGGAGCTGGTAACCAGAAAAAAGCATAAAGGAAAAGAGCTCAAAGAAAAAAACCCCACAGATATAAATGCTTACAGGAAAAAAGCCCACATGGAAACATGTCCACACGGAAAAATGCCCACATGGAAATAAACCCACACGGAAAGAAGCCCCCATGGAAAAAAAAACCCATGCAAAAATATGTAAAGCACCATAGATATTTATAATTGTGGAAAAGCATTAATAATATTTCGTTGTTATTTTAGGATTAAAATGTCATATTCACATGCAACAAAAATTTGGAGCAACCCTATGGTGGGCAAATGTCCCAGCTGTAACCCTTCCTAAAAACTATGAGTACTGATAATGGAGATCAGCCATTTAACTAATGCTACCTTGAACCAAAATGGTGTTGCCTCATATCTTATGGAACCGCTGGTGTGACACAGAGTGTTGGACTGGATGGGCCATTGGCCTGATCCAACATGACTTCTTCCTTGTGTTCTTATGGCTGGCTCAGTGATGCTCTGTCTTCTTGGTGCTTGGAGGGCAACAGTGGGAGGACTTCGAAGTCCTGGCCCTGCTGGTAGACCTCCTGATGGCACCTCCTGATGGGTTTTGGTCATTGTGTGACACAGAGTGTTAGATAGGATGGGCTGTTGGCCTGATCCAACAGGGCTTCTCTTATGTTCTTAACAGCAAAGGTCCATGAGTGGTTATTTTCCACAAGCTGTCCCTCTGATGTTTTGTATTCTTGGTGCTGGGGAACGCCCTTGATAGTGGGATGAGTTCTCGCCCCACTGGTGGACCTCCTGAGGTGCCTGGGTTTTGGCCACTGTGTGACACAGGGTGTTGGCCTGGAAGGGCCATTGGCTGATTCAACAGAAGAGTTGAAGGGGTGGGGGTCTGGTGGAGGGCAAAAGTGGAGCCCTGGGTGTGAATTGCCAAGGCCCCCCAAAACCTGGAACCAGCATTCTCTTGGTTCTACAGCTCACGCACTTGCTTTGCACACTTTGTGTCATAATCACAATGTTCCCCGATAGGATGGATATCCCCTATTAATTGTTCAATTGCTGCTTTCAAGAAATGTCAACATGTCAGGAGATGAGAATGAAAGATATAAAAGAAGCAAATGAGAACAATTCCACTTGGACTGTGGGTACAGATGATGGAGTTCTGAGCCATCCTGTTTTCTTGGCAGACTTTTCAGGGGGTGGTTTGCCCTTGCCTTCCCCAGTCATCTACGCTTTATCCCCAGAAGACTGGGTGCTCATTTACTGACCTCGGAGGGATGGAAGGTTGAGCCAACCTTGAGCCGGCTATCTGTACCCAGCTTCTGCCGGGACTGAACTCAGGTGGCGAGCAAAGCTTGGACTTCAGTACTGCAGCTTTACCACCCTGCACCACGAGGCTCTACCTGCATGACAGGGTGATGGTAATAATTGTTTTGCCCTGACCTCGGTGGCCCAGGCTAGTCCTTTCTCATCAGATCTTGGAAGCTAAGCAGAATCAGCCCTGGCTAGTAATTGGATGAGAGACCAACAATGCTATCTCGGGTTGCTACACAAAGGCAGGCAATAACAAGCCATCTCTCAAAGTCTTTTGCCTTGAAAACCCTATGGGGCAGCCATAAATCCATTGCATCTTGATAGCACTGTCCAGGGCTTTTTTTGGTAGGAAAAGCCCAGCGGGAACTCATTTGCATATTAGGCCACACCCCCTGACATCACCATCGTTCTGCACAGGGCTTTCTTTGTAGGAAAAGTCCTGTGAGAACTCCTTTGCATTCAATTCAATTCAATAATCTTTACTGGCATGATATCGAACATAACAGGGAACCAATCCATCCATCAAATGGCGATGTGCAAATACATTAAGCGCCTCCTAGATGCTAGATATATATTTAAAAAGTTGCAACAGTTTCAATTCCCAATTGGTTCTGAGTTGACAACGAGAAGACCATTTTATAGAAGAAGAAGAAGATATTGGATTTATATCCCGCCCTCCACTCCGAAGAGTCTCAGAGCGGCTCACAATCTCCTTTACCTTCCTCCCCCACAACAGACACCCTGTGAGGTAGAAGAAGATATTGGATTTATATCCCGCCCTCCACTCCGAAGAGTCTCAGAGCGGCTCACAATCTCCTTTACCTTCCGCCCCCACAACAGACACCCTGTGAGGTAGATGAAGATATTGGATTGATATCCCGCCCTCCACTCTGAAGAGTCTCAGAGCGGCTCACAATCTCCTTTCCCTCCCCCCCCCCCACAACAGACACCCTGTGAGGTAGATGAAGATACTGGATTTATATCCCGCCCTTCACTCTGAAGAGTCTCAGAGCAGCACACAATCTCCTTTACCTTCTCCCTCACAACAGACACCCTGTGAGGTAGATGAAGATATTGGATTGATATCCCGCCCTCCACTCCGAAGAGTCTCAGAGCGGCTCACCATCTCCTTTCCCTTCCTTCCCCACAACAGACACCCTGTGAGGTGGGTAGGGCTGAGAGGACTCTCACAGCAGCTGCCGTTTCAAGGACAACCTCTGCCAGAGCTATGGCTGACCCAAGGCCATGCTAGCAGGTGCAAGTGGGAGAGCCCTCTCCAGCCCCACCCACCTCACAGGGTGTCTGTTGTGGGGGGGGGGAAGGGAAAGGAGATTGTGAGCCGCTCTGAGACTCTTCGGAGTGGAGGGCGGGATATAAATCCAATACCTTCATCTACCTCACAGGGTGTATGTTGTGGGGGAGGAAGGGAAAGGAGATGGTGAGCCGCTCTGAGGCTCTTCGGAGTGGAGGGCGGGATATAAATCCAATATCTTCATCTACCTCACAGGGTGTCTGTTGTGGGGGGAGGAAGGGAAAGGAGATTGTGAGCCACTCTGAGACTCTTCGGAGTGGAGGGCGGGATATAAATCCAATATCTTCATCTTCTTCGATGGGAAAAGGGAGAGTGGGGGGAAGGGAAGGGAGAAATTGGGTAAGTTTGGTAAGGAAAATGAAAAATGCCACCTGAAGTTGTGTCCACTCAGTTCAGGTTTTTTTTTTTTTTTACAGCAATATATATATATCTCAAGCTATTTTCTGGAAGAAAGGGGGTCAGAGGAAGTGAAGGAGATAATATATATGGACACCTCAGCAATGACAACAATCCTTCTAGAGCACACACTGATAAAATATCTTCTCTGTTTTCCTTCTCTCCTAAGTTAACACATAAGGAAGATAAAAAAGAGATATAACCTCTCAGCTCAAGCCCTTGATAGAAACTGCTGGGGAGACAGAAAAAGACAAATATTCCCCTAATGACAGACGCCCTGATAGCAAGAGTCCAACTTATTTATTTTCCAATATAACAAGGATGAAAGAGAATTTCCTTGAGGGGATGTCTGGGAGCCAGAAGGAGCTATGGACAAAACAGAGCAAGAAAGAGAGAGAGAAAAACTTACTAGGAGAGGTTCCTCAGTACAGCCGGAATGAGAGGTAACCTTTAGTGTGTGGACTGTTATCTGGGAGAACCGGGTTTGATTCCCCACTCCTCCACTTGCACCCGCTGGAATGGCCTTGGGTCAGCCATAGCTCTGGCAGAGGTTGTCCTTGAAAGGGCAGCTGCTGTGAGAGCTCGCTCAGCCCCACGCACCTCACAGGGTGTCTGTTGCGGGGGAGGAAGATAAAGGAGATTGTGAGCAGCTCTGAGACTCTGAAATTCAGAGTGAAGGATATAAATTCTATATCTTATCTGCAAATCTGGCATTCCTTTAGATTTTGGCTCTGAAATTTCAAATGCAAATTGTTAGCTGTAAAAGATTCATTTGGAGGCAGTTCATAAGAACATAAGAGAAGCCATGTTGGGTCAGGCCAATGGCCCATCCAGTCCAACACTCTGTGTCACACAGTGGCCAAAATTTATATATATCATCAATATGCGGATGACACCCAGCTCTATCTGCTAATGGATGGCCGGCCTGACTGCGTTCCAGTGAACTTAGACCGGGCACTGCAGGCCGTGGCAACTTGGCTTAGGCTGAGTGGGTTGAAGCTGAACCCGACGAAGACAGAGGTCCTTTGCGTGGGGCGCGGCGCTCTGGGAAGGGAAATACCTCTCCCGGTTTTTGACGGTGCGCCGTTGAAGGCGGCGGGCCGGGTCAAGAGCCTGGGAGTCCTACTGGAGCCTTCACTATCAATGGAGGCCCAGGTAGCGGCCACTGCCAAGTCGGCATTCTTCCACCTGAAGCGGGCAAGGCAGCTGGCTCCTTTCCTGGAGCGCCGGGACCTGGCAACAGTGATCCATGCGACGGTCACCTCAAGACTAGACTACTGCAATGCCCTCTACATGGGGCTGCCTTTGTGTCGAACCCGGAAGCTGCAGCTAGTGCAGAACGCAGCGGCCAGGCTGTTATTGGGACTCCCGAAATGGGAGCATATACAGCCGGGGCTGCGTGAACTGCACTGGCTGCCAGTTACATACCGGGTCCGATACAAAGTGCTGGTTATTACCTTTAAAGCCCTATATGGCCGAGGACCTGCCTACCTGAGGGACCGTCTCTCCCCATATGAGCCCCAAAGAGCACTGAGGTCGGCAGGGAAGAACACGCTGACTATCCCTGGGCCAAAGGAGGCGAAATTACAGAGTACACGGGCACGGGCCTTCTCTGTTATAGCCCCGTGCCTTTGGAATCAACTTCCGGAGGAGGTACGGGCCCTGCGGAATTTGGACCAATTCCGCAGGGCCTGTAAGACCATCCTTTTCAAGCAGGCGTTTGTAGAACTTGATAGGATGGCTGTTTAATTACCAACTATTTATCTAGTGACCCCTGCCATAATACAAGTGTACAGATAACATCAGGAAGATCACCGCCGTTTAAACTATGGAATGATCCAGACATTTGGAACTGGTTTTAGATTGTTGTTTTAAATCAATGTATAACTTAAATGTTGTTTTAAATTACCTTATATTGTATATTTTATATTGTATAATTTTATCGAACTCTTGTCAGCCGCCCTGAGCCTGCCTAGGCGGGGAGGGCGGGATATAAATAAAATTTATTATTATTATTATTATATATATATATAAAATAATAATAATTTTTATTTCTATCCCGCCCTCCCCACCTCCTCTTGAAGGTGGCTATGCTTGTGGCCGCCACCACCTCCTGTGGCAGTGAATTCCACATGTTAATCACCCTTTGGATGAAGAAGTACTTCCTTTTATCCGTTTTAACCTTTCTGCTCAGCAATTTCATTGAATGCCCACAAGTTCTTGTATTGTGAGAAAGGGAGAAAAGTATTTCTTTCTCTACTTTCTCCATCCCATGCATTATGGGATGAAATCAATTGAAAGCAACGTCTCCCACATCTTCTGGGTTGAAGCTTTTAAATTCTTTTTTTTCACTCGGTCTTTGACAGTAAAGAAACTGACTGACTGACATCTCCCACATCCTTAAGACAATTAAAAACACAAATACACTCAAAACAGGAAAAAAACCCCTAGCAATTTAGGCATCAGGTAGGAAGGAGGGAATGTCTGTTTTGTTTTGTTTTTCAGCTGCACGGACATTATATGCGCAGGTGTGGAAACAAGACAAAATACCAGAAATGTGGTTGAAAGTTATGCATTGGAGTGAAATAGACAAGCTTACAAGAATCTTAAACGAACAAGACTTAGAGAAGTTCAAAAATGAGTGGGGAAAATGTCAAAAATACGTTGAAAAACAATGGAACGTTTGAAGGATATTTGGTGATCTTTGACAATGGTTAATCTCTAAAGAAACTTTATATGGATTAGAGTAAAAAAGTGAGATCATTGGACTATATATTTTTCATTTCTTTGTTAACGACTATAGGACTACTATGAAGATGGATTATAATTATAACCTATGTTTTTTTCTTTTTGATGGGTTTTTTTTATGAAGTAAGATTTTTTAATAGATAAAGTTTATTACCTTTTGAACAATTTAAATAAAATACACTGCCGGGGGTCACCAAAAGGGGGGAGGGATGGAGAAAATGTAATGTATATGCAATAATTTTAATAACACAAGATAATGTACTATTACAATACATTACAGTATAATAAATTGTTTTAAACAAAAAGGAAGGAGGGAATGCCAAAGGGAACAAAGGGAATGCCCAATTAAATGTCAAATGAGACAAAGGATGGAAGATGCCAACCAAAGTGGACAAATGAGCCTTCTTGGAGAGAGATTTGCAGAGCTCTTTCTGCTCTCAGTCTTCTGAAGCTAGGGAATTTGGGGTAAAATGAGCTAAATGATTTTCCAATGTGAGCCTAACATGCAAAGGATAGTAAATAGGCTGAATCCCTTCTCCTGGATTCAACAGCATGTGAATGGGACTCTACCCTACATTTACCCCATATGAGACGTGAAAGGCTGCAGGTTAGGGAAAGAGTCCCTGAATGCATGCAGGAAGTCCCAGGTTCAATCTCAGGCATCACCAGTTAAAAGGGCCAGGCAAAAGGTGAACATAAGAACACAAGAGAAGCCATGTTGGATCAGGCCAATGGCCCATCCAGTCCAACACTCTGTGTCACACAGTGGCCAAAAAAAAATTATATATATACACACACACACACTGTGGCTAATAGCCACTGATGGACCTCTGCTCCATATTTTTATCTAAACCCCTCTTGAAGCTGGCCATGCATGTGGCTGCCATCACCTCCTGTGGCAGTGAATTCCACATGTTCCCTTTGGGTGAAGAAGTACTTCCTTTTATCCGTTTTAACCTGTCTGCTCAGCACTTTCATTGAATGCCCACGAGTTCTTGTATTGTGAGAAAGGGAGAAAAGTACTTCTTTCTCTACTTTCTCCATCCCATGCACTATCTTGTAAACCTCTATCATGTCACCCCGCAGTCGACATTTCTCCAAGCTAAAGAGTCCCAAGCGTTTCAACCTTTCTTCATAGGGTGATGTGAAAGACCTCTGTGGCTCACCACTAGAGCATCTGCTTGGCATGCAGAAGGTCCCAGGTTCAATCCCTGGCATCTCCACTTAGAAGGACCAGGCAGTAAGTGATGGGAAGAACCTCGGTGGCTCACCACTAGAGCATCTGCTTGGCATGCAGAAGGTTCCAGGTTCAATCCCTGACATCTCCACTTAGAAGGACCAGGCAGTGAGTGATGGGAAGAACCTCGATGGCTCATCACTAAAGCATCTGCTTGGTATGCAGAAGGTCCCAGGTTCAATCTCTGGCATCTCCACTTAGAAGGACCAGGCAGTAAGTGATGGGAAGAACCTCGGTGGCTCACCACTAGAGCATCTGCTTGGCATGCAGAAGGTCCCAGGTTCAATCCCTGGCATCTCCACTTAGAAGGACCAGGCAGTAAGTGATGGGAAGAACCTCGGTGGCTCATCACTAGAGCATCTGCTTGGCATGCAGAAGGTCCCAGGTTCAATCCCTGGCATCTCCACTTAGAAGGACCAGGCAGTAAGTGATGGGAAGAACCTCGGTGGCTCACCACTAGAGCATCTGCTTGGCATGCAGAAGGTTCCAGGTTCAATCCCTGACATCTCCACTTAGAAGGACCAGGCAGTGAGTGATGGGAAGAACCTCGGTGGCTCATCACTAAAGCATCTGCTTGGTATGCAGAAGGTCCCAGGTTCAATCTCTGGCATCTCCACTTAGAAGGACCAGGCAGTAAGTGATGGGAAGAACCTCGGTGGCTCACCACTAGAGCATCTGCTTGGCATGCAGAAGGTCCCAGGTTCAATCCCTGGCATCTCCACTTAGAAGGACCAGGCAGTAAGTGATGGGAAGAACCTCGGTGGCTCACCACTAGAGCATCTGCTTGGCATGCAGAAGGTCCCAGGTTCAATCCCTGGCATCTCCACTTAGAAGGACCAGGCAGTAAGTGATGGGAAGAACCTCGGTGGCTCATCACTAGAGCATCTGCTTGGCATGCAGAAGGTCCCAGGTTCAATCCCTGGCATCTCCACTTAGAAGGACCAGGCAGTAAGTGATGGGAAGAACCTCGGTGGCTCATCACTAGAGCATCTGCTTGGCATGCAGAAGGTCCCAGGTTCAATCCCTGGCATCTCCACTTAGAAGGACCAGGCAGTAAGTGATGGGAAGAACCTCGGTGGCTCACCACTAGAGCATCTGCTTGGCATGCAGAAGGTTCCAGGTTCAATCCCTGACATCTCCACTTAGAAGGACCAGGCAGTGAGTGATGGGAAGAACCTCGGTGGCTCATCACTAAAGCATCTGCTTGGTATGCAGAAGGTCCCAGGTTCAATCTCTGGCATCTCCACTTAGAAGGACCAGGCAGTAAGTGATGGGAAGAACCTCGGTGGCTCACCACTAGAGCATCTGCTTGGCATGCAGAAGGTCCCAGGTTCAATCCCTGGCATCTCCACTTAGAAGGACCAGGCAGTAAGTGATGGGAAGAACCTCGGTGGCTCATCACTAGAGCATCTGCTTGGCATGCAGAAGGTCCCAGGTTCAATCCCTGGCATCTCCAGTTAAAAAGGACCAGGCAGGAGGTGATGTGAAAGACCACTGCTTGAGATCCTGGAGAGCCACTATCAATCTGAGTGGACAATACTGACCTCAATGGACTGGGGGTCTGATTTAATAAACAGATCTGTTACAACATTCAAGGCGAGATGGAGTGTGTATTGTGTGCCTTATGCTAGCAGGAGACAAACTCAGAGCGAGAAAACATCATATACAAATGCATGGTAATGAAATAGAAGTAGAATTAAAATCTGTTCCAACTGTAATATCTCAGAGACAAATGGGTTCTCCATATGAGATATATAATAGGCTTTCTTTTGCACCTTGATGTACTACGTGTCTATTAAAGTTTCTAATGAATATGCAGAAGTGACAGAAATATGTTATGTCAAATATGGAATAATGCTGAAACTAGTGTTGTAGTCAAAATAGATTAGTTATGAAGGCTGAAACCTAAATGATGAATACAATTGTACTCTGAACAGAAATAAGAACCATTGTATTTTATAGATAATACCTTAAAATCATAACGAAGGGGTATGATTCAATACGAGGCAGATTCATGTGTGTGTGTGTGTGCTAAACAACAACAACGACAAAACACTGAGTTTTATGGATTATTCCCAAGTAGCTACGCAGATATATGCAACCTAAGAAAACTCAGGATTGAGTTTACCAGCGCAAACTCAAAGTTTTATGCTCCTGGCAATGCGCAAGGCTTGTGGGATAAGGCGGGGTATAAATTGAAAATTTATTTATTTACTTACGTTCTATTTATATCCCGCCCATTCTATACAGACTCAAGGCGGCTAACAGCATAAAAGAGACAGTAAACAAAAGCAATATTAACACAATAAAACGATCCGATAGATAGATATTGAAGAAGATTTATATCCCACCCTCCACTCCGAAGAGTCTCAGAGCGGCTCACAATCTCCTTTCCCTTTCCCCCCCACAACAGACACCCTGTGAGGTAAATGAAGATATTGGATTTATATCCCGCCCTCCACTCCGAAGAGTCTCAGAGCGGCTCACAATCTCCTTTACCTTCCTCCCCCACAACAAACACCCTGTGAGGTGGGTGGGGCTGGAGAGGGCTCTCGCAGCAGCTGCCCTTCCGAGGACAGAGAGCGGCCTACAATCTCCTTTCCCTTCCTCCCCCACAACAGACACCCTGTGAGGTAGATGAAGATATTGGATTTATATCCCGCCCTCCACTCCAAAGAGTCTCAGAGCGGCTCACAATCTCCTTTCCCTTCCTCCCCCACAACAGACAACCTGTGAGGTGGGTGGGGCTGGAGAGGGCTCTCCCAGCAGCTGCCCTTTCGAGGACAACCTCTGCCAGAGCTATGGCTGACCCAAGGCCATTCCAGCAGGTGCAAGTGGAGGAGTGGGGAACCAAACCCGTTTCTCCCAGATAAGAGTCCACGCACTTAACCACTTCACCAATATGGCAATGGTGCTACTTCAGGCAGATCATGTCATATTTTCTTTCTCATGCGCTCAGATCCTAGGCAGTTAGTACTAGCGCGATAGGTCAAGATGTGGTGGCAGCCCTCTCCCATTAGATGTTCTATGCCATCCAAAACAGTTCAGTCTTGAAGGCCCTGCAGAGCCGCAATCAATCCCAAAGAGCCCTGATGGCTTCCGGGAGGCTGTTCCAAAGTACTGGGGTCACAACCGAGAAGGCTCTAGTCTTAAATTAAATTAAACTAGGGGATTGTCTAGGGCACCGGTCTTCTGGGGCCACCGAATTGGGCACCCCCTATGTGATTGGTGACATTATCAGTGGGGGGGGGGCACAAGAAGTTAGCTTTGCCTATGGTGCCAGACAGTTTAGAGCTGGGCCTGGAGGGGTGGGGCGGGATTTAGAATCTTCCCCGTCTTTCACTGATTCGTATCAGACTCTTCCTCTTTTGGAGGTTTTTTTTTACCAGAGCAACGCTGATTCTGTGAATTGGAAGAGAACAACAACCGCTGTGCACAAAACCCACCTTAGAACTATATGCAAAATCATTCTTAAAGTTTACATTAATTTCAAAGAATACCAAATGCACAGTATATCAAAAAGTTTCACAAAAAAGGAAAGGATCCACAGTATACCAGCGTCCAGAGAAGGTCCACTCCTTCTGTTTTCTTGTTTAATCCTGTGTGGTATCCAAATTCCTTATAAATCCTGGCTCCAAAGGTGATGTTCCCTTTATGCGCCCGTCAACTTGGATCACGTTTCACATACGATGCTTCCTCGAAGAGCCAGTCTGTTCAATTTATCTCTTTGACGTCAAGATATTGGATTTAAGAAGATATTGGATTTATATCCCGCCCTCCACTCCGAATCTCAGAGTCTTAGAGCGGCTCATAATCTCCTTTATCTTCCTCCCCCACAACAGACACCCTGTGAGGTGGGTGGGGCTGGAGAGGGCTCTCACAGCAGCTGCCCTTTCAAGGACAACCTCTGCCAGAGCTATGGCTGACCCAAGACCATTCCAGCAGGTGCAAGTGGAGGGGCGGGAAATCAAACCCGGTTCTTCCAGATAAGAGTCCACACACTGAACCACTGACAGCAATGACAAGCATAATTGAGCTCCAAAGGGAGTTCTGGCCATCGCATTTAAAGGGAACACACACCAAATGCCCTCCCTCCATTGGAAATAATGGCGGATGGGGTGCCTTCTTTGGGGGCTCATAGAATTGAACCGCGTAGTCCAATCTTTTTGAAAGTTGGGGGATATTTTGAGGAAAGGCACTGGATGCTATGCTGAAACTTTGGGGCTTCTACCTCAAATAACAACCGGCTCTCAACTAAGACCACTTACTCAAATTTCCAATAGGCACTAGCTCAGTGTCAATTTTGCCAGGGATTATGGAGAGTTCCCCCCCCCTTCTTTTTTGACATCTTCTGGGCTTGGAGCAAGGATCACTGTGTGTGTAGTTGGGAGGTGAATTTCCTACATTGTGCTGGGAGTTGGGCTAGATGACCCTGGAGGTCCCTTCCAACTCTATGATTCTATGAGTAGTGTGTCAAATATGATCCAGGACTCAGCATGGATGCGGCAAACTCTGATGTGAATACGGTGCTTTTTGCACCTGAACACTTAATAGTGTCCGTCCTCTTTACAAGAACAGACGGTACAATTCGCACCCCGTTGTATAAACAACTGGCTCGAGTTACACTGTCATTTGGCAGTCGGGACACCGAAGGAGGAAGTCTCAACTTACGTTGTCAAAATGCCCCCATATTATCCTTTTAACGATATACCTTTTTAACGCTGCGGGGTTGCCAAGTCCAATTCGAGAAATATCTGGGGACTTTGGGGGTGGAGACAGGAGACTTTGGGGGTAGAGCCAGGAGACATAGGGGTGGAGCCAAAAACAAGGTTGTGAGAAGCATAATTGAGCTCCAAAGGGATTTTCTGGCCATCACATTTAAAGGGAACGCACACCAAATGCCTTCCCTCCATTGGAAATAATGAAGGATGGGGCACCTTCTTGGGGGGCTTATAGAATCGGACCCCCTAGTCCAATCTTTTTGAAACTTGGGGGATGTTTTGAGGAAAGGCACCGGATGCTATGCTGAAAATTTGGTGCTTCAACCTCAAATAACAACCCCCTGGAGCCCCAGATACCAGCAGATCAATTCTTTATTATACCCTATGGGGAATCGTTCTCCAGAGGGAATAATGGTGTGCCCAGCAGACATTTCCCTCCCCCCACCCCGCTTTCTGATGACTGGAGGATCTCCTGCCCCCACCTGTGGATTGGCAACCCGACTGGAGAATGTCAAACTGTATATTACACATGTCTTCTCCCCATAATTGGGATGGCTCAATGGCAGAACCTCTGCTCAGCATGCAGAATGTCCCAGGTTCAATCCCCAGCATCTACAGCTAAAAGAGCCAAGCAGTACGTGATGGGAAGGACCTCTGCCTGAGACCCTGGAGGGCTGTCGCCAGTCTGAGAACTGATTCACTAGGAGGCAGCTTCATGTGTGTTCATGTGTGCTCCCTTTAAAGTTGAAGAAGTGATCAGCGATTCATGTTGCATCTGATTTAGAGCCAGTTTGGTGTAGTGGCTAAGTGTGCAGACTCTTATCTGGGAGAACTGGGTTTGATTCCCCACTCCTCCACTTGCACCTGCTGGAATGGCCTTGGGTCAGCATAGCTCTGGCAGAGGTTGTCCTTGAAAGGGCAGCTATTGTGAGATCCCTCTCCAGCCCCACCCACCTCACAGGGTGTCTGTTGTGGGGGAGGAAGGGAAAGGAGATTGTGAGCCGCTCTGAGACTCTTTGGAGTGGAGGGCGGGATATAAATCCAATATCTTCATCTACCTCACAGGGTGCCTATTGTGGGGGAGGAAGGTAAAGGAGATTGTGAGCCGCTCTGAGACTCTTTGGAGTGGAGGGCAGGATATAAATCCAATATCTTCATCTACCTCACAGGGTGCCTGTTGTGGGGGAGGAAGGTAAAGGAGATTGTGAGCCACTCTGAGACTCTTCGGAGTGGAGGGCGGGATATAAATCCAATATCTTCATCTACCTCACAGTGTGCCTGTTGTGGGGGAGGAAGGTAAAGGAGATTGTGAGCCACTCTGAGACTCTTCGGAGTGGAGGGTGGGATAGAAATCCAATATCTTCATCTACCTCACAGGGTGTCTGTTGTGGGGGAGGAAGGGAAAGGAGATTGTGAGCCGCTCTGAGACTCTTCGGAGTGGAGGCCGGGATAGAAATCCAATATCTTCATCTACCTCACCGGGTGTCTGTTGTGGGGGAGGAAGGAAAAGGAGATTGTGAGCCGCTCTGAGACTCTTCGGAGTGGAGGGCGGGATTTAAATCCAATATCTTCATGTACCTCACAGGATGCCTGTTGTGGGGGAGGAAGGGAAAGGAGATTGTGAGCCACTCTGAGACTCTTCGGAGTGGAGGGCGGGATATAAATCCAATATCTTCTTCTACCTCCCAGGGTGTCTGCTGTGGGGGAGGAAGGGAAAGGAGATTGTGAGCCGCTCTGAGACTCTTCGGAGTGGAGGGCGAGTTATAAATCCAATATCTTCATCTTCTTCTACTACTACTACTACTACTACTACTACTACTACTACTACTACTACTAGTAGTAGTAGTAGTAGTAGTAATAATAATAATAATAATAATAATAATAATAATAATAAGAAGAAGAAGAAGAAGAAGAAGAAGAAGAAGAAGAAGAAGAAGAAGCAGCAGCGAGAACTGATTGACTTAGCTTGCGTTGGGAGATAAGAACCACTGTGTTTTGTCATTGTCAACTCACCCTGCATATTTGCTGGGCTGCATTTGACTCCACAGCTACAAATATTGTCAGCCTGTTCTGTATTAACTCTCTGAAAGTTCTGCAAAATTCCCACCCATCTCCTGCCACCTCCTCTTTCCGTGTCAAAATGAAACAAGAAGGTTGCTATGAAGGCATCGGATCTCTTCACTCCCACAATCTGTTGCTGGGTACGGTGACATTTCTTTACTTCCTCTTCTTCTTTTGTTTACGAGCTGCTCTGGGTCCCCAGATTGGGAGCGGATGTTCAGAAATCGCTCGGAGCGGCGGGCGAGGCTGTCGTGGTTGGGAAATGTCACCGGAGGAACAGATCCGTGCAATTATCCCCATTCTTCTCCGTTCCTCTAAGGGACGTTTCCAGGTCGTACGTACCTATTGTGCATGCACTGGGAATAATGAAAGCCATTAACAGATTGTTAATGTGACTTGGTAACAGACCAAGCAGAGACTTATAAAACAATAAAGCTTCCCAATCAATCTGATGTGTAACTAGGCGCCGGTGGTTCATGCTCAAAGCCAGAATAAAACCGCTCAGGGATTAATCCCAACTCTCAACAGCCCACCTGGCTTTCATGAATAGTTATTCCAAGACCGGTTAATTCCTGAACATTGCTGGCAATTTGGGGGGGGTTGCTGAATCCCACCCAAGGCAATTCAGCGCTTCCACTGCAGAAGTGCAGCAGGTAATTTTCTTACATGTGCCCACATTTTTTTTTTTTACAACCATACTGACTGCAAGCTAGTAGGCTCCAGGCTACAAGTAGGGGTGTCTTCAGAAGGGGGGGGGGAGGGGAGAATCATAGAATCATAGAGTTGGGATCTCCAGGGTCATCTAGTCCATCCCCCTGCACAATGCAGGGAACTCACAAAGACCTCCCCCTAAATTCACAAGATCTTCATCGCTGTCAGATGGTCATCCAGCCTCTGTTGAAAAACCTCCGAGGAAGGAGAGCCCACCACCTCCCGAGGAAGCCTGTTCCACTGAGGAACCGCTCTCACTGTCAGGAAGTTCTTCCTAATGTTGAGATGGAAACTCTTTTGATTCAATCTCAACCCATTGGTTCTGGTCCTACCTTCCGGGGCCACAGAAAACAATTCCACACCATCCTCTATATATCATCCCTTAAAGTACTTGAAGATGGTAAACATATCACCTCTCAGTCGTCGCCTCTCCAGGCTAAACATGTCCCGCTCCTTCAGCCTTTCCTCATAGGACTTGGTCTCCAGACCCCTCACCATCTTTGTCACCCTCCTCTGGACCCATTCCAGCTTATCTCTATCCTTCTTAAGTGGTGGTGTCCAAAACTGAACACAATATTCCAAGTGAGGTCTTACCAGAGCAGAGTAAAGCGATACCATCATTTCACGTGATCTGGACACTATACTTCTGATGATATAGCCCAAAATTGCATTTGCCTTTTTTGCCACCACATCACACTGTTGACCCATGTTCAGTGTATGGTCCACTAAGACCTCTGGATCCTTTTTGCGCATACTACTTCTAAGACAAGTCTCCCCCATCCTATAACCATGCATAAGATTTTCTCTACCTAAATGTAGAACTTTACATTTATCCCTGTTAAAATTCATTTTATTGGTTTTAGCCCAGTTTTCCAGCCTGTCGAGATCATCCTGTATCCTGTTTCTGTTTCATTATCATTTCAGACGTAGGATTTCAGGAGGACACCTTGACCACTGATTCCTGGTTTTCAGGTAGGACAATGCCAGTTTGAAATTCAAACCTGTGGGGGTGATTGGGTTCCGGAATTTTGAGACCACCTTTTTGTATGTGGGAACCAATCTGAGGTTCTAAGTTCTCGATTTTAAATGATAATTACAACAAACATAATGACACCAAATTTGCACAGTTTGGCTCCCCACTCCTCCGCATGCAGTAGTTGGGTGATCTTGGGTCAGTCATAACTTTCTGAGAGCAGTTCTCTCAAGAGCAGTTCTCAGAGAGCTCTCTCAGCCCCACTTACCTTACAGGGTGTCTTCTGTGAGGAGAGGAAGGGAAAGGAGATTGTAAACTGCTCTGAGATTTTGAATGAAGGGTGGGGTATAAATTCAATCTCCCCTCCTCCTCCTCTTCCTCCTCCTCTTCTTCTTTCCACCTCAGCACAAGTCTGAGTACAAGCAGCCTGTCTCCATCTCCCCTACAGATATGCCGCTTATAGTGAGGTAGATGATTATTGTGATGTACATACTACGGCTTTATCCACACTTCACAGTTGCTGCTGTTGATCTCCCAGGAAGCATTGTCAAGAGGTACAGCAAAATAATTCCTGGCATTGCCAGAGTGCACATGTAAAGGACAGAAGTGTCTCTGTGCGTGTGTGTATTTGTTAACAGAGAGGAAAGGCTTCCTTTCAGGGGTATCTCAAAGGTCAACATGGTTCAGATTAACCATGGAGCAACATCTACCTCCTCCCTGGGATTCTGTCCATGGTCCTGAAGCATTGCCTGTTGTTCTAGACTGGTTAACCATGGAGCAACATCTACTTCCTCCCTGGGATTCTGCCCATGGTCCTGAAGCATTGCCGGCCATTCTAGAGTGATTAACCATGGAGCAACATCTACCTCCTCCCTGGGATTCTGTCCATGGTCCTCAAGCATTTCCTGCCATTCAAGACTGGTTAACCATGGAGCAACATCTACCTCCTCCCTGGGATTCTGCCCATGGTCCTGAAGCATTGCCTGTTGTTCTAGACTGGTTAACCATGGAGCAACATCTACCTCCTCCCTGGGATTCTGTCCATGGTACTGAAGCATTGTCTTCCATTCTAGACTGGTTAACCATGGTGCAACATCTACTTCCTCCCTGGGATTCTGTCCAAGGTCCTGAAGCATTGCCAGCCATTCTAGAGTGATTAACCATGGAGCAACATCTACCTCCTCCCTGGGATTCTGTCCATAATCCCAAAGCATTGCCTGCCATTCTAGACTTATTGGAAAACCAACTGAGCCCTTTTTCTTCATTGCAGTTACCCAAATGTGCCTACTGTGTTTATTTGTTTCACTTTTATTCTCCTTTCATACACCACCTTTTTCACATAATGGGGACTTACATCATTTCCCTCGCCTTCATTTTATCCTCACAACAGCCCTGTGAGATAGGATAGGTGGACAGAGTATGCCCAAGGTCAGCCAGCAAGCTTCCATGGCATGAGCAGGTACTTCTCATCATAATGCCCTTGTATAAATCGATGGTGCGGTCTCATTTGGAGTACTGTGTGCAGTTCTGGTCGCCGCACCTCAAAAAGGATATTATAGCATTGGAAAAAGTCCAAAAAAGGGCAACTAGAATAGTTAAAGGGCTGGAACACTTTCCCTATGAAGAAAGGTTAAAACGCTTGGGGCTCTTTAGCTTGGAGAAACGTCGACTGCGGGGTGACATGATAGAGGTTTACAAGATAATGCATGGGATGGAGAAAGTAGAGAAAGAAGTACTTTTCTCCCTTTCTCACAATACAGGAACTCGTGGGCATTTGATGAAATTGCTGAGCAGACAAGTTAAAACGGATAAAAGGAAGTACTTCTTCACCCAAAGGGTGATTAATATTGTGGAATTCACTGCCACAGGAGGTGGTGGTGGCCACAAGCATAGCCACCTTCAAGAGGGGTTTAGATAAAAATATGGAGCAGAGGTCCATCAGTGGCTGTTAGCCACAGTGTGTGTGTGTGGGTGTATTTATATATATATATATATATATATATATATATATATATATATATATATATATATATATATATATATATATATATATATATATATATATATATATATATATATATATATATATATATATATATATATAAATTTGCCACTGTGTGACACAGAATGTTGGACTGGATGGGCCATTGGCCTGATCTAACATGGCTTCTCTTATGTTCTCATAGGGCTCCCCTGCATACTCCCTCTGTGGAGCCTGAGTCTAACCAGGGATTTCTTCAGTGAGGGGGAGTAACCTTGAAATCAGAGAAGGATATAATATAGTTCTCGAGTTGATGATTGTTTTCCCCTCGTGAAGCTCTCCGATGGTAGCCCTGCATCTTCCTTTGCCTTTTCATAAAGCATTTGAATGGCGCTGTATATATTTATTTTGCAGGTTGTTAAGAAAACAGCACAAAATGAAGAAATCTTGCCACATAAAAAAAAAGAGAAACAAAATGTAATCTTTCTACTTGGAATGTGTTTGGCGATAGCTTATAAAATCCGGGGGGGTTATATGAAGCTTTTAATCCATCACCTACAGCCTTTCCTTTCTCGTTGGAAATACATTTCCCACCCCACCCCGAATTGCATTTTAAATTATTTAGTCTTCTTTTTATAGGCAGGAGGTGATCAGATAGATAATGCCGCTTTGGCACTCTCCAAAATAGCCCCGCTACGTTCCAGTTTCTACTAATTAAAAATGCACCATTCTTGGGGAAAGAGAAGGGAGAGGAAATAAGGGCTGATGCTATCCTCTTTTTTTGATTGTACCACATGGGTTCTTTCTTTCTTTTTTTAACCAGGGGGGAAAAAAAACAACAACAACAAAGGTCATCCATTAATTAGTGGCTTTCTGAAAATATCCATTAATATTACATAAATTACAGGCTCAAAAAATCCAATTAGAGTCCTGGGCTGTATTGGAACTAAATAGATCATTTAATTTTTTGGGCCACAGTATGAAATGAGTTTGGTGGCGGAAATCAATACTGGCTTGAGGAAGAAGCTAGCATGCTGTCTCCTTCGTTGCCTCCCCCTTCTCTCGCTCTCAGCATCCCCAGATATATGAACACCTTTGGTAGGGGACTCCGACACTGCTTTTGTGGCACTATTTGTTCATTTTTCAATAAAACATTATCCTGGTTTCCCAACGGACAAAAGGGAGCCACAGCAAGCGAGCAAACAAAAGCAGATGTAAATGCAACATCAGAATACAGTTTTGTATAATGTTATTCTTTAAGCACCTTGTGAAATAATAAAAAAAAACACTTTGCAGCTATTGTGGAACATCAACAAGGGGGAAGACGTTTCGGATTTCCAAAGGACGGGGTCTGCCATTCCTTTTGCTGCGTTAGTGATGTGTCAGCGCAGCAGCTTGGTGAACTCAGCAACCGCTCTAATCCTGGCTTTCATCTCAGACCTATTTGCATATCTAGCAACCAACACGGGCCTGATTAGAGAAAGGGGCTGCCGTAATAACTGGTCTGGAAGCAAAGAATTGCCGCTGAATGCGGTTGTACGAGAGTTTAGAGAAGTCACCACAACTTCTTCACCCAAAGGGTGATTAACACATGGAATTTGCTGCCACAGGAGGTGGTGGTGGCTACAAGCATAGATAGCTTCAAGAGGGAATTGGATAAGCATATAGAGCAGAGGTCCATCAGTGGCTATTAGCTACAGGGTATTGATGGAACTCTCTATCTGGGGCAGTGATGCTTTGTATTCTAGGTGCTTGGAAGGCACAGTGGGAGGCCTTCTAGCCCCACTGATGGACCTCCTGATAGCACATGGCTTTTTTGGCCACTATGTGACACAGAGTGTTGTACTGGATGGGCCATTGGCCTGTTCCAACATGGCTTCTCTTATGTGACACAGAGTGTTGGACTGGATGAGCCATTGGCCTGATCCAACAGGGCTTCTCTTATGTTCTTATGTGACACAGAGTGTTGGACTGAATGGGCCATTGGCCTGATCCAACATGGCTTCTCTTATGTTCTTATGTGACACAGAGTGTTGGACTAGATGGGCCATTGGCCTGATCCAACATGGCTTCTCTTTTGTTCTTATGTGACACAGAGTGTTGGACTGGATGGGCCATTGGCCTGATCCAACATGGCTTCTCTTATGTTCTTATAACCTGAAGAGTCTGACCCATGAATATGCAATCCCTCAAAGTCAGGAACATGCTTTCCAGATATGTGTGCAACCAGGGACACATGCATATCTATGGACAGTATTTGTTTAATGAACTTGTATCCTGCCCTACCCACATGTGGGCTCAGGGCAGCTCACAGTGTAGTAAAATCACAATAAAACAACAAAAAAAATCAAACTGTTAAACAATATAAAATAATACAATACTGAAATACTAAAAGTAAAAAAAAAAAAGTTAAGGTAGTCCCTCTGTGCAAGCACCAGTCACATGCGACTCTGAGCTGATGTCGCATCACAACGTTTTCACAGCAGACTTTTTTACTGTGTAGCTTGCCCTTGCCTTCCCCAGTCATCTACACTTCCCCCCCAGCAAGCTGGGTGCTCATTTGACTGACCTTGGAAGGATGGAAGGCTGAGTCAGCCTTGAGCCAGCTACCTGAACCCAGCTTCCACTGAGATCGAACTCAGGTTGTGACCAGAGAGCTCGGACTGCAGTACTGCCGCTTTACCGCTCCGCGCCACGGGGCTCATCGCTGAAATACTCATTACCCAAATCTCCTTCAGCATTTTACAGGCAATGGAAAGTAGTCGGAATGATAGTAGTTTTTAATCAGATGGTAATGGAAATCTGTTGTACAACAGTGCCCTAGAAATAGTAAGCTGTATCTGGGATTGAACAGGTACCAGGGGAGCCCAAGATGGTTCAACACCACCACCTCACCCAAAGGCCTGGAAGAATAGTTCCATTTTACAGGCTCTGCAGAACTGTAATAGCTCTCACAGGGCCCTAATCTTGAGTGGTCTAGGATTACCAAGAGATGCTGATTTATGGAATGCAAGGTTCTGCGGAGCACATATGGGAAGAGGCAGTCCCATAGGTATTCTGGTCTCAGGCCATGTAGGATTTTAAAGGTCAGCGCCAGAACCTTGAACTGGGTTCAGAACTCCATTGTCAGCCAGTGCAGTTTGTGGAACACAAGGCGATTGTGCGCCCGCAGAGGCATCACCATCAGCGTGTGTGGTGCCACACTCTGCAGTTCCCAGATCAGGTTCAAGGGTGGCCCCATGTAGAGTGAGTAACAGTAATCCAGCCTGTTATCAGGTTCAAGGGCGGCCCCATGTAGAGTGAGTAACAGTAATGCAGCCTGTTATCAGGTTCAAGGGCGGCCCCATGTAGAGTGAGTAACAGTAATCCAGCCTGTTATCAGGTTCAAGGGCGGCCCCATGAAGAGTGAGTAACAGTAATCCAGCCTGTTATCAGGTTCAAGGGCAGCCCCATGTAGAGTAACAGTAATCCAGCCTGTTATCAGGTTCAAGGGCGGCCCCATGTAGAGTGAGTAACGGTAATCCAGCCTGTTATCAGGTTCAAGGGCGGCCCCATGTAGAGTGAGTAACGGTAATCCAGCCTGTTATCAGGTTCAAGGGCGGCCCCATGTAGAGTGAGTAACAGTAATCCAGCCTGTTATCAGGTTCAAGGGCGGCACCATGTAGAGTGAGTAACGGTAATCCAGCCTGTTATCAGGTTCAAGGGCGGCCCCATGTAGAGTGAGTAACGGTAATCCAGCCTGTTATCAGGTTCAAGGGCGGCCCCGTGTAGAGTGAGTAACAGTAATCCAGCAGTCGTACATTGCATGGATGACTGTAGCTATGTCCTGAGAGGTGAGATAGGGAACCAGCTGCCCGATAAGTATGCAAAGAAGCAGTTATTTGAAGACCACCTCAGAAGGACATTATTAAACCAGAACATTCCTTTGCTGTTCAATTATTGTTGGATAATTCCTCCTCCCAGAGAGCCAGTGCGGCTTCAGAGCTAACAGGAGCACCACCGACATGGTATTTGTTCTCAGGCAGCTCCAAGAGAAATGCAGGGAACAGAACAAGGCTCCGTATGTGACTTTTGTCGACCTTACTAAAGCTTTCGATACCGTTAGCAGGAAAGGCCTGTGGCAAATCTTGGAACGTTTAGGATGTCCCCCAAGGTTCCTCAGCATGATCATCCAGCTACACGAAGACCAGCGAGGCCAAGTCAGACACTGCAACGACCTCTCGGAGACCTTCCCAATAGGCACAGGTGTAAAGCAAGGCTGCGTTCTCGCGCCAACTCTCTTTACGATCTTCTTTAGCATGATGCTTCAAAGAGTCGCAGTAGATCTAGATGATGACGATGGTGTCTACATCCGCTATCGCACCGATGGCAGCCTGTTCAACCTGAGGCGACTAAAGGCCCACTCCAAGACAATGGAAAAACTCATCCGAGAGCTACTGTTTGCTGATGATGCTGCACTCGTCTCCCACTCGGTATCAGCTCTGCAGCATATGACGTCCTGCTTTGCAGAGGCTGCCAAGCTATTCGGCCTAGAAGTTAGTCTGAAGAAGACAGAAGTTCTCCACCAGCCTGCACCCCAGGAAGATTATCACCCTCCCTGCATCACTGTGGGTGAATCAGTTCTGAAGACAGTCCAGCAGTTCAGCTACCTGGGGTGCATCATCTCCTCAGATGCTAAGATCGACAAGGAGATTGACAACAGGCTGGCAAAGGCAAACCGTGCCTTTGGCTGACTGCACAAAAGAGTGTGGAGCAACAAGCATCTGAAAAAAGGCACAAAGATCAATGTTTACAAAGCGGTTGTGATGACAACCCTCATCTACGGCTCCGAATCGTGGGTTTTATACCGTCATCACCTGCGACTCCTTGAGCGCTTTCATCAGCGCTGCCTTCGCACCATCCTCAACATCCACTGGAGTGACTTTGTGACCAACACTGAAGTTCTCAAGCGGGCGGAGGTTACCAGCATCGAGGCACTGCTGTTGAAGACGCAGCTGCGCTGGGCAGGGCATATTTCTAGGATGGAAAACCACCGACTTCCCAAGATTGCCCTGTATGGCGAACTCTCCACCGGCCATCGAAATAGAGGTGCACCAAAGAAGAGGTACAAGGACTCCTTGAAGAAATCCCTTGGCACCTGTCGCATCAACCATCACCAGTGGTCTGACCTAGCCTCAGATCGCAAAGCATGGAGGCACACCATCCACCAGGCTGTTTCTTCTTTTGAGAACGCACACATAGCTGGTCTTGAGAACAAAAGGAGATTGAGGAAGAATCGCACTGCTACAGCACCAACCCTAAATCAGGTGCTTGCACAGGGGACTACCTTCACCTTTTACCTTTATAAAACTAAACCGGTTCTTTCCTGCCCGTTCCACCGTGGCGGCTTAGGGTGGGGGCCACACTTTGCCTCCCTGGAAGGAGGTGAGGCTTACGCTGACTTTCCCACTCATCGGGGGTGATTCGGGGGTGGGGCGGTACACTGGGCTTTAAGAGGCCCAGCCCCGCCCCTAATGGTGCAGTTTTCATTGGTCCATCCAGTCCAACACTCTGTGTCACATAAGAGAAGCCATGTTGGATCAGGCCAATGGCCCATCCAGTCCAACACTCTGTGTCACATAAGAACATTAGAGAAGCCATGTTGGATCAGGCCAATGGCTCATCCAGTCCAACACTCTGTGTCACATAAGAACATAAGAGTAGCCATGTTGGATCAGGCCAATGGCCCATCCAGTCCAACACTCTGTGTCACATAAGAACATAAGAGAAGCCATGTTGGATCAGGCCAATAGCCCATCCAGTCCAACACTCTGTGTCACATAAGAGTAGCCATGTTGGATCAGGCCAATGGCCCATCCAGTCCAACACTCTGTGTCACATAAGAACATTAGAGAAGCCATCTCAGAGAGGCCTGAGAGGAACAGAACAGAGCAGAGCAGCTCTGATAAGCTGAGACAGCTGGAGAAGTTGCTAAGAATTTCTGCGTTTTGAAAGACTTCATTCTGAGGCTTGGGTGACTGCTGAAAAGGCTGAGTTGTGATAGCTGGGGAACTGCTGTACATTTGGGTGAGTGGGCTAAAGGTGAAAGTGATTGATTGATTGATTGAGAGTAATTGTTGATGATTGCTTAGGAGTGGTCTGCTCCACCCTCTTTGCATTTTAAGCTGCGCCTTGCCAAAGGCGCGAGCCGAAGGGCGAGAGCTAAAGGGCTCTTGGCCTGTGGCTCTTTGCCTGGGGGCTTCCTAAGGACCAGGAACCCAGATCCCTGATTTCCTTGTTCTCCCAATAAGGTAAGTTGACCTTCCAGAAGGGGAGCCACGTAAACAACAGCATTTAAAGAGGACTGTATATTTAATATTTTTATCATGAAGGTAGAATGCCAGCAGGGGGGTGGGGGCTTTCCAGTGTTTTGCACTGAGTGTCACATGTATGACTATCTGCCCACAGGACAGAAGTCTTGGGTGTGTGCTCGATGCAAGGAGCTCCTGGTCCTCAGGGAACGAGTTCGTGCCCTTGAGGCCGAGGTGACTGCCCTGGAGAAGCAGAGACGGTCAGTTAGGCAATTGGGGAAGACTCTTGGGGGCGTATTAGATGAGCCCCACTCTGAATGTGGCAGCCCCGTTGCTGCCAGAGAGCGTGAGGGTCTAGAGGGAACAGGGCACCTTGCTGAGGATAAGGGGAATGCGCCCTCAGAAGGGACCTCTTCTTCGGTTGGTGAGCGGGTATCCTTTCGCGCCAAGGAACCATCCCTGGGCAGGGGGAGAGGGGGGGTCTTGGTAGTTGGTGATTCGATCCTTAGGCAAGTAGACAGCTGGGTGGCGAAACCGCGTATTGACCGTATGATGACTTGCCTGCCTCGTGCGAAGGTAGCGGACATTACGCGTGTAGTAGATAGGCTGATAGACAGTGCTGGGGAGGAGCCTGTGGTCATGGTGCATGTTGGCACCAACGATGTGGGGAAATGCAGTCGTGAGGTCCTGGAGGAGAAATTTAGGCTGCTAGGTGGGAGACTTAAGGCCAGGACCTCCAAGGTAGCCTTCTCGGAAGTGCTACCTGTTCCACGTGCAGGGCAGGAGAGACAGGCGCAAATTAGAAGTCTCAATGTGTGGATGAGACGATGGTGTAAGGAGGAAGGGTTTAAGTTTGTTAGGCACTGGGATGCTTTCTGGAACAAGCCGGAGCTGTACAAAAGAGACGGTCTCCACTTGTCTCCGGATGGAACCAGGCTGCTGGCGCTTAAAATCAAAAAGGTGGCAGAGCAGTTTTTAAACTAAATCTTGGGGGAAAGCCGACAGGAGATGGAATGTCTCTGGTTCGGGAGGACTCGTCTCAAAGAGATGAAGGGTTGGCTTCTATTTTTCTACCGAGTAACGGATCAGAGTTGTCCACTGTGATGGTGACAAACAGTATGGACTGTCTGCTAGAGTCTCGAGGCGGCAGGAGAGAGGTGGCGGGCCTAGCTTGCTTGGGAAATTATAAATGTTTGTATGCAAATGCTAGAAGTGTCCGAAGTAAAATTGGTGAATTGGAATGTTTAGTGTTGGGAGAAAACATAGACATTGTGGGAATTTCAGAAACTTGGTGGAATGAGGA
Organism: Heteronotia binoei; assembly: GCF_032191835.1. NCBI lineage: Eukaryota > Metazoa > Chordata > Lepidosauria > Squamata > Gekkonidae > Heteronotia > Heteronotia binoei. Next base: position 175,457,849 of record NC_083226.1, read on the forward strand.
GAATCAGTGGGACACGGTGATTCCTGGATATAAGTTATATCGGAAGGATAGGGAGGGAAGGGTTGGAGGTGGGGTGGCTCTGTATGTCAGAGAGGATATACGGTCCAGTAAGACTGAGGTCAGAGAATTAGATTCCCTTTTAGAAATGCTTTGGGTTGAAATAGAGGGCCCAAAAGGAAATTTAACTATGGGAGTTTGTTATCGCCCACCAAATCAAAAGAGAGAGGATGATTATAATATGATGGAGGGATTAAAGATAGCGGCTAAACGTAAAAACTGTGTCGTAATAGGTGATTTTAACTACCCGCAGATTGATTGGGTCAATATGTGTTCTGGTCGAGAGAAAGAGATTGAGTTTCTTGATGCTCTCAATGGCTGTGCTATGGAGCAGATGGTCTCAGAACCTACCAGGGGTGGGGCGATCCTGGATCTGGTCCTAAGTAATGCCCAAGACTTGGTGAGAGACGTAAAAGTGATTGCGCCGCTTGGGAACAGTGACCATAATGTTATTGATTTCACCATTTGTATAAATAGGGAGTTGCCCAAAAAGACCGCCACAACCACATTTAACTTTAAAAGGGGTAAATTCTCTGAGATGAGGAGGCATGTGAGGAGGAAACTGAAAGGAAAGGTAAATACGGTCAAAACCCTTGGGGAAGCTTGGAGACTATTTAAAACTATAATCCTAGAAGCTCAGATAAAATACATACCACAAGTTAGGAAAGGCACAAACACGTATAAGAAGAGGCCAGCATGGTTAACAAACAAAGTAATGGAAGCTGTAAAAGGTAAGAAGGACTCCTTTAAGCGGTGGAAAACCAGTCCAAGTGAGATTAATAAAAGGGAACACAGGCAGTGGCAAATCAAATGCAAGACTGTGATCAGGCAGGCAAAAAGGGACTATGAGGAGCATATTGCAAAAAACATAAAGACCAACAATAAAAATTTCTTCAAATATATTAGAAGTAGGAAACCAGCCAGGGAAGCAGTGGGGCCCTTGGATGACCATGGGGTAAAAGGATTACTGAAGGAGGATGGGGAAATGGCTGAGAAGCTGAATGCATTTTTTGCCTCCGTCTTCACCGTGGAAGATGAGAAGTGTTTGCCCGCCCCAGAACCACTAATATTGGAAGGGGTGTTGAAAGACCTGAGTCAGATTGAGGTGACAAAAGAGGAGGTCCTACAACTGATAGACAAATTAAAAACTAATAAGTCACCGGGTCCGGATGGCATACATCTGAGAGTTCTGAAAGAACTCAAAGTTGAACTTGTGGATCTTCTAACAAAAATCTGTAATCTTTCATTGAAATCTGCCTCCGTTCCTGAGGACTGGAAGGTAGCAAATGTCACCCCCATCTTTAAAAAGGGTTCCAGAGGAGATCCGGGAAATTACAGGCCAGTCAGTCTGACTTCAATACCGGGAAAGTTGGTAGAAACCATTATCAAGGACAGAATGAGTAGGCACATTGATGAACACGGGTTATTGAGGAAGACTCAGCATGGGTTCTGCAAGGGAAGATCTTGCCTCACTAACCTGTTACATTTCTTTGAGGGGGTGAACAAACATGTGGACAAAGGAGACCCTATAGATGTTGTTTACCTTGACTTCCAGAAAGCTTTTGATAAAGTTCCTCATCAAAGGCTCCTTAGAAAGCTTGAGAGTCATGGAGTAAAAGGACAGGTCCTCTTGTGGATCAAAAACTGGCTGAGTAATAGGAAGCAGAGAGTGAGTATAAATGGGCAGTCTTCGCAGTGGAGGACGGTAAGCAGTGGGGTGCCGCAGGGCTCGGTACTGGGTCCCATCCTCTTTAACTTGTTCATAAATGATTTAGAGTTGGGAGTGAGCAGTGAAGTGGCCAAATTTGCGGATGACACTAAATTGTTCAGGGTGGTGAGAACCAGAGAGGATTGTGAGGAACTCCAAAGGGATCTGTTGAGGCTGGGTGAGTGGGCGTCAACGTGGCAGATGCGGTTCAATGTGGCCAAGTGCAAAGTAATGCACATTGGGGCCAAGAATCCCAGCTACAAATACAAGTTGATGGGGTGTGAACTGGCAGAGACAGACCAAGAGAGAGATCTTGGGGTCATGGTAGATAATTCACTGAAAATGTCAAGACAGTGTGCGTTTGCAATAAAAAAGGCCAACGCCATGCTGGGAATTATTAGGAAGGGAATTGAAAACAAATCAGCCAGTATCATAATGCCTCTGTATAAATCGATGGTGCGGTCTCATTTGGAGTACTGTGTGCAGTTCTGGTCGCCGCACCTCAAAAAGGATATTATAGCATTGGAGAAAGTTCAGAAAAGGGCGACTAAAATGATTAAAGGGCTGGAACACCTTCCCTATGAAGAAAGGTTGAAACGCTTAGGGCTCTTTAGCTTGGAGAAACGTCGACTGAGGGGTGACATGATAGAAGTTTACAAGATAATGCATGGGATGGAGAAAGTAGAGAAAGAAGTACTTTTCTCCCTTTCTCACAATACAAGAACTCGTGGGCATTCGATGAAATTGCTGAGCAGGCAGGTTAAAACGGATAAAAGGAAGTACTTCTTCACCCAAAGGGTGATTAACATGTGGAATTCACTGCCACAGGAGGTGGTGGCGTCCACAAGCATAGCCACCTTCAAGAAGGGGTTAGATAAAAATATGGAGCAGAGGTCCATCAGTGGCTATTAGCCACAGTGTGTGTGTGTGTGTGTATATATATATATATATATATTTGGCCGCTGTGTGACACAGAATGTTGGACTGGATGGGCCTTTGGCCTGATCTAACATGGCTTCTCTTATGTTCTTATGTTGGATCAGGCCAATGGCTCATCCAGTCCAACACTCTGTGTCACATAAGAACATAAGAGTAGCCATGTTGGATCAGGCCAATGGTCCATCCAGTCCAACACTCTGTGTCACATAAGAACATAAGAGTAGCCATGTTGGATCAGGCCAATGGCCCATCCAGTCCAACACTCTATGTCACATAAGAACATTAGAGAAGCCATGTTGGATCAGGCCAATGGCTCATCCAGTCCAACACTCTGTGTCACATACGAACATAAGAGTAGCCATGTTGGATCAGGCCAATAGCCCATCCAGTCCAACACTCTGTGTCACATAAGAGTAGCCATGTTGGATCAGGCCAATGGCCCATCCAGTCCAACACTCTGTGTCACATAAGAACATTAGAGAAGCCATGTTGGATCAGGCCAATGACTCATCCAGTCCAACACTCTGTGTCACATAAGAACATAAGAGTAGCCATGTTGGATTAGGCCAATGGCCCATCCAGTCCAACACTCTGTGTCACATAAGAACATAAGAGTAGCCATGTTGGATCAGGCCAATGGCCCATCCAGTCCAACACTCTGTGTCACACAGTGGCCAAAACAATTATACACACACACACACTGTGGCTAATAGCCACTGATGGACCTCTGCTCCATATTTTTATCTAACCCCCTATAATTTTGTTCGCCACTGTGTAACACAGAATGTTGGACTGGATGGGCCACTGGCCTGATCCAACATGGCTTCTCTTATGTTCTTAGTGATGGCCACAGAAAACGAATAGCTTTCAAAGAGGATTAGATAGAGCCATGGAGGATAAGTCTATCAATGAAACCTCCACATTCAGAGGCACTAATTCTCTGAATCCCAGAGCCAGGAAGCAACTTTAGGGGAAGGCCTCAGCCTGTATGATCTGTTTTTGACCCTCCAGAGGAACTGTTTGGCCACTGTGTGAGTCAGAATGCTGCAACAGATAGACCACTGGTCTGACCCAGCAGGGCTCTTCTTATGTTCTTATGAAATCCTCAGTCTCTCTGTCCTGTTGTTGGCCAGTTCCAGAGGAACTGGCTGGCCACTGTGTGAGACAGGATGCAGGACTAGATAGACCACTGACCTGATCCAGCAGGGCTCTTCTTATTTTCTTTTGTCCTTACATCTCCACTGAAGTAATGCCTGACAGAAGAGAAGCCATTTTTACTTTGTCTAACACACAAAGCGCGAGAAGACCAAATGACGGAGGGGCAGTTGTTACCCAGGAACCAACAGTTGGCTGTTCTTGGCTTCCGGGTACACTTTCCCATCTACTTCATGAACCAAAGCCCTGAGGGACTGAAACCATGGACCTGTGAATACCAACAGGTGTTTTTGAAGCATTTTGGCTCAGCCTCAGCTCTGCCAGCTCCCGCATAATCCCTTTCCCTGCGGTCATCATGCACAGGATAGAACTAAATCACTTTGCTGTTCCCTTTTTAACGCCACCCTGGCTCTTAATGCCTTCCCTTCCTAGGCTTATGAACACCTTGGAGAGAAATAAGAGCTGAATGCACCAGCCATTTAGAACTAACAAGTCAATAAAGCCACAGTAGTGCGGTTTCTTTGTTCCTTCTCTTTTCTACGGGAGCAGCTAGTTAGGGGAGAGAAAAGAGTGCCGGGAAGTCATCTCTCCCCCCACGTCCCCTTCTCACAATTAGCCTCCATAATGCCCCTTTGGCTTAATGAGTGGAATGACAGAAAAGAGCACATATTTTCAGCCACACTAATGAGGAGTGAGGAATGCACAGTTCCCCCTTTCCCAGCTGTTATGGAGAGGACGCAGAGATAGTGAGACAGAGAGGTTCAAATTGAAGTGGCGACTTCTGACAGCTGTATATTTTTTGTCTAAGGTTGGATTTTTTTTAAAAAAAAAGAGAGAGCAAGGTAATATAATGGATTGTTTAAGAATAGGATGTGATCCCATATTCAGTCAACTTCTAAATGCCAAAGCCTAGAAGTAACGTTGGAGGAAAGCCTCAGACTCTCTACCCTGTTGTTGGCCCTCCAGAGGAATTGGTAGAAGGAGGAGGAGGAGGAGGAGGAAGAAGAGAAGGAGAAGAAGTAGGAAGAGAAGGAGGAGGGGAAGGAGGAGGAGGAGAAAAAGAAGAAGATATTGGATTTACTGTATATCCTGCCCTCCGCTCCGAATCTCACTTAACCACTACACCAAACTGGCTCTCTGAAGAAGAAGAAATTGGATTTATATCCAGCCTTTCACTCTGAATCTCAGAGCAGTCACAATCTCCTTTAGCTTCCTCCCCCACAACAGACACCCTTTGAGGTGTCTTAAACTGTATATCCTACCCTCCACTCCGAATCTCAGAGTGGCTCACAATCTCCTTTATCTCCCTCCCCCACAACAGACACCCTGTGAGGTGGGTGGGGCTGAGAGGACTCTCACAGCAGCTGCCCTTTCAAGGACAACTCTTGCAACAGCTATGGCTAAACCAAGGCCATTCCAGCAGGTGTAAGTGGAGGAGTGGGGAATCAAACCCAGTTTTCCCAGATAAGAGTCCGCACATTTAACCACTACACCAAACTGGCTCTGGTAGAAAAGATTTATTGTATATGGCCATTGGCCATCACAATATAAGATTAAACATGATATCATAAAACATAATCAGACAGATTTTTTTTTTTTAAAAAAATGGTCCAATAAACAGACCAATGGGTTACATGGGGAATGATACAACAATTACTACCTTAAATGCATTGCTAAAATGCTAAAATAAAAACAGTTAGGTTTAAACTGCTAAGATATTATGACACCATAATGCTGAGACAATATCTAAACTCTTCCTCGTGAAATTGTCCCTCAAGCTAATCTTCTTCACACCACTGAAGAAGAGCAGAAGCGTATGCTTCTCCGAGCACCTGGGAGAGACTGTGGGGTAAAACTGAGGCAGATGGATAGGAATGTTTTCACATTTCACATTTCTACTGGGGCAGCTGTTCTGGCAAAACGTGGTAACCATCAAGGAATTGTGAGGAACCCCAACTGAGGAATTTTGCCCATCTTGTTGCTGGCTGACTGTGAAATTCACCTCATGTGTCCCCTGAAGAGAACTCCTAAATTCAAAAGGAATTTTACTTCAGGGGACACATCTGCGGTGACTCGGTTTTTAAGAACTTGATTAAGGGTGAACTTCTTGCCCGTGACGGTTGTACGTTCTGAACGCCGAGGAGAGCTCTCAGCGCCTCTCCATCCTTCGAAACAGCCAAACGAATTGGCCCTCAAAGCAGCCACGAACGAGGACCTCCTACGCCCGCTGCATCTCATTTCCCCTGAAACCATAATATGGGAGGAAAGGGAAGGTGTATTAACCATCATTTCGCATTTCGTTGTGTCGCGCCTTCCTCTGAGCCGTGATGTACTGTCATTTTCCCCACAATTTGCTGAGAGATTGCTCTGTATCATGTTACATTATAATAGTCTTTTTCCAGAGGCATTAATTCTTACCTGGGCTGAAGTGGTAACACGCAGATGACAAAAGCTTCTGTCATTATCCACTCCGGAACATCTCCAATACAAGGCAGAACATTTGTACCACTCTGGAAATTATTATGTGGTGCTTATATTTCCAGGAATGCATATTAAACAAGACACCTCCAATAGCTCCCCCTTCTCAGCCTATATTTTCACAAAACCATCCCAGTCACCTGGATAATTGAAATTTTAAATGCCTCACAGTCTTTCCTCCCGTGTTCCTTGGCTGTGATTCACCTCATTCCTCTACAACAAACTGGACTAGACTTTGGCTAATGATAAGAATATTCCAAGGCGAGAGGAAACAGGGAAATAACCCCAAAGGCAGACCAATGACAATTGTTTTCATTCTTCCATACTTGCAGGGGTGGGACTCTAGCAGAAGCTCCTTTGCACATTAGGCCACACACCCCTGATGTAGCCAATCCTCCAAGAACTTACAAGGCTTTCTTGTAAGCAATTGGAGGATTGCCTATATCAGGGATGTGTAGTCTAATATGCAAAGGAGGTCCTGCTAGAATTCCACCCCTGCGTACTTGGTAGGAAAAAGGAAAGGAAAGGCCCCCTGTGCAAGCACCAGTCGTTTCCGACTCTGGGGTGACGTTGCTTTCACAACGTTTTCACAGCAGACTTTTTACGGGGTGGTTTGCCATTGCCTTCCCCAGTCATCTACACTTTCCCCCCAGCAAGCTGGGGACTCATTTTACCGACCTCAGAAGGATGGAAGGCTGAGTCAACCTTGAGCCGGCTACCTGAAAACCCAGGTTCTCCCAGGCATTCAATGACATTGCTGAGCAGTTGAGTTAGAACGAATAAAAGGAAGTCCTTCTTCACCCAAAGGGTGATTCACATGTGAAATTCACTACCACAGGAGGTGGTGGTGGCAACAAGCATAGACAGCTTCAAGAAGGGATTGGGTTAACATCAGGAGCAGAGGTCAATCAGTAGCTATTAGCCACAGTGTATTGTTGGAACTCTCTGGGGAAGTGATGTTCTGTATTCTTGGTGCTTGGGGGGCACAGTTGGAGGGCTTCTAGCCCCACTGCTGGATCTCCTAATGGCACTTTTTTGGGGGGGCACTGTGTGACAAAGAGTGTTGGACTGGATGGGCCATTGGCCTGATGCAACATGGCTTCTCTTATGTTCTTCTGTGACACAGAGTGTTGGACTGGATGGGCCATTGGCCTGATGCAACATGGCTTCTCTTATGTATGTTCTTATTTATGTTCTTATCACGGAAGTTGTCCTTGAAAGGGCAGCTGCTGTGAGAGCCCTCTCAGCCCCACCCACCTCACTGGGTGTCTGTTGTGGGGGAGGAAGAGAGCCAGTTTGGTGTAGTGGTTAAGTGTGCGGACTCTTATCCGGGAGAACAGGGTTTAATTCGCCACTCCTCCACTTGCACCTGCTGGAGTGGCCTTGGATCAGCCGTAGCTCTGGCAGAGGTTGTCCTTGAAAGGGCGGCTGCTGTGAGAGCCCTCTCAGTCCCACCCACCTCACTGGGTTTCTGTTGTGGGGGGAAAAGATATAGGAAATGGTAAACCGCTCTGAGTCTCTGTTTCTGAGAGAAGGGCGGGGTATAAATCTGCCGTCTTATTATTATTTAAACTCATTATTTTGAGTCCCATCCTCTGCTAGTGGCCCAGTGGCACAGATTGGTAAAGCAGCAGTACTGTGGTCTGAACTCTCTGCTCATGACCTGAGTTCAATTCCGGCAGAAGCTGGATTCAGGTAGCCGGCCCAAGGTTGACTCAGCCTTCCATCCTTCTGAGGTTTGTAAAATCAGTACCAAGCTTGCTGGGGGGGAAGTGTAGTCGACTGGGGAAGGCAATGGCAAACCAGCCCGTAAAAAGTCTGCCGTGAAAACGTTGTGAAAGCAACGTCACCCCAGAGTTGGAAACGACTGGTGCTTGCGCAACGGACCTTTCCTTTTCATTTCAACAGGAACAAGCCCCTGCATCCTTCTAAGTGACAGCCTTTTAAATATGTAAAGAGAGCAGTCTTGTCCACGTCGGCCTCCTCTTCTCCGGACTGAACATTCCCAAGTCTGAGTCAAGTTACACCTTTAAGACCAACAATTTTTATTCAGAATGTAAGCTTTTGTGCACTAGAAGCACACTTCATCAGACAATTGGTCATCCTATTGTCTGATGAAGTGTACTTCTAGCGCACAAAAGCTTGCATTCTGAATAAAACTTTGTCGCCTTAAAGGTTCAACTTGACTCTGACTTTGTTCTATTGCTTCAGACAAACACAGTTGGATCTATTCCCCTCAGCCATTCCTCATAAGATAATCTGTGTTGCTCTTTTCTGCTCCATTTGGCTCACATCCTTCTTGAACTGAAGTCTCCAGAACTGTACACAGCACCCCAGGTGTGATTTGACCAATTTGGTGTACAGCTGGACTAAGGCAACTTGTTATTTGGATTTTATACCTCTGTTGATACACTCCAAGACTGCATTAGCCTTTTTTGTCGCTGCATCACCCTGACTGCTTATATTTAGCTTACAGCCCACCCGTACCTCACACTGTTACCCAGAACAGTATCTCCCATCCGGAATGCGTGCTTCTCTTTTCAATTTATCTTTTAGCTGTCAAGCATTGTGAATTTTCTAATTGTTATAATAGTCAGATTATAGAATTGATACTAACCATGAAATAAATTCAGGCACATCGAAGTAGCAAACCCCCTCCATTGCTCCTTTCGCTTTTACTAACAAATGCAGGGATGTTCTCTTTGAAGATAAGACCTACTGGGACTCATTCCCAAGCCCAGCGAGGCCTGGACCCAGGAAGAGTCAACCGCAATAGAGATAAGAAAGTTAGAGAGTGAATTTCACACGTGAATGTAGAATTGTTTATAGAACCTTTGATGTGCCATTTTAAAGAGTGTGTTCTGTTGTTACTAAGTATCAGTTCCAATACCTAGCTCAACTGAGCCACATGGATTATCAATAAACCAAACTTTGTTTCAAAAATCCAGGGACTGGTTATTTTGAAATCTCATGCTTGACATTAGCAAATACTCAATTTTTCCATTGATCATTGTCTAACACCAGTTTGGTACAGTGGTTAAACGCAGCAGACTCTAATCTGGAGAACCAGGTTTGACTCTCTACTCCTCCACATGCAGCCAGCTGGGTGACTTTGGGTCAGTTTCTGTTCTCTCAAATAAGTAAGTAAGCAAGCAAGTAAGTAATTGAACGAATGAATGAACAAATGAATAAACAAATGAATGAACGAACGAACGAATGAATGAATAAATGAATAAATGAATGAATGAGGGTTGGAGTGTATGGGAAAGTAGGGTAAACATCTCAGGCTGGGATATTCCTAGAGATCTGGGGGTAGAGCCTGGGAGGGTGCCTGTTTGTTCCTCCACACTCAGCTGTCCAAGAGACGGTTTCGTGTAGTGGTTATGGGAGAACCAAGTGTGATTCCCCACTCCTTCTCCCTGCACAGCCTACCGGGTGGCCTTGGGTCAGTCACAGTTCTCTCAGAGCTGTTATCTCAAGAGCAGTTCTCTGAGAACTGGTGTTCCCTCTAAGCTGAGTTAGTGTGAGCTAGCTCCCAGATTTTTAGCCTCCAGCGCACACATTTTTGTCTTAGCTCAGGAAGGATGACCCCAGAGCACACTAATTGATGCGGCAGCTCACAACTAATTACAGTAGCTCACAGCTTTAATGCCAGTAGCTCATAAAGTAGACGTTTTGCTCACAAGACTCTGCAGCTTAGAGGGAACATTGCTGAGAACATTCTCAGCAATGGCAGAGAGCCAGTTGGGTGCAGTGGTTAAGTGCGTGGGAGGAAGAGAGCCAGTTTGGTGTAGTGGTTAAGTGTGCGGACTCTTATCCGGGAGAACAGGGTTTGATTCGCCACTCCTCCACTTGCACCTGCTGGAATGGCCTTGGGTCAGCCAGAGCTCTGGCAGAGGTTGTCCTTGAAAGGGCAGCTGCTGTGAGAGCCCTCTCACCCCCACCCATCTCACAGGGTGTCTGTTGTGGGGGGGAGAAGATATAGGAAATTGTAAGTCACTCTGAGTTTATGATTCAGAGAGAAGGGCGCGGGGCATAAATCTGCAATTCTTCTTCTCAGTCCCACTTACCTCACAGAGTGTTTGTTGTGGGTAGAGGAAGGGAAGGCAACTGTAAGCTGCTCTGAGACTCTGAGTAAAGGGTAGGGTATAAATTCAGCTCCCCTCCTCCTTCTCCTCCTCCTCCTCCGTACATTGTCCATATTTTAAGACTCTTGTGCCTTAAATCCTTGTACATTATACAAAGCAAAATATAAATGTTGATTGATCCAGTATTGTACCTTACCTAAATAACTGTCTCTTGCATTTTTCCCTCTTCAACTCAAGTTCTTTTCTTTGTTTGGAGTGGCCTCAGGTTAGCTCTGCTGGAACACTAGGCCAGTCGATGGCCGCTCGGGGACACAAAATGTTGTTTTTCTCCACCAAAACCCCCCAGACTGATATAAAATTCAAAGCAGAGTGGGAGAAACACTCACTCCTATAATTAAGTCCTGTGATAGCAGCATGGGTTGCCCGGACAACATTCCCTCTTACCCCCGCGTTGCAAGAATCCGTCCATTTATTTATTCATTTATTTTAATTACCAGTCCTTTCTAAGAGGCCTCATCTTTTATTCACCTGAAGTCTACGATTCCCTTCTCTCCACGCTTCCTTGTAATTATGGAAGGCTTGAGTGACAGGGAAAAGGGGGGAAGGAAACAGCGAGAAAAAAAAGATTCTTTTACCAATCCAATTTCTTTTTGCCTCAACTTCAGTGACACAGCATAAGCAGCTAATAATACTTAGGTGCTCCCCCCCCCCCCCTAAAATAAATTGAGCATCTTTGGAGGACTGAAGAGGGAAGAAGAAAACAGAGAAGGGGACAAGTTTATTTGCTCCAAAACCTAAATTCAATACGCAGTGGTGGACTGCCGTAATAAGGCTGAGGTCAGACGCACATAAACTGACGAGATGGGCATGGATGAAAGCCAGATGCATGTCGGATTTTATGTGGTTGTCCAAACATCAGCATCTGGCAATGGCCGTTGGCTCGTTCGTGTCCCGAACTGCCACGACTGAGACGCGGACTTTTTTGATAGTACATTAAATCCGGAATAAGAATGCTTCTGACGACTCCCGCGCGAACTTTCTATGTTTGAACGCTCCATTGTAGCCGACTCGTTGCAAGCGCACATCCGCTTCCCTGCGAGAGCCCATTCCAAATGATATCGTTGTGCCAGCAATTGTTGATTCAGCCTTCCAACCTTCCGAGGTCGGTAAAATATGTACCCAGCTTGTAATGACCGGGAAAGGCAATGGCAAACCACCCCGTAAAAGGTCTGCCGTGAAAACTTTGTGAAAGCAGCGTCACCCCAGAGTCGAAAACGACTGGTGCTTGCACAGTGGATTTTTCCTAAATGGGGGGGGGGGGGAGATCGTCCACCTTTGCTGTCTCCCTGACAGTGGAGGAGGATGACCCACCTTTGCCGTCTCCCTGCCAGGCGGAGAGACAGCAAAGCGAGTTGCCGTGCCCCCCCCCATTTAAACACCACGGTGGGGTGTTTAAATGGGGAGAGGAAGATCCCCCACCTTTGCTGCCTCCCCCCCAGGCAGAGAGACAGCAAAGAGAGTTGCCGTGCTCCCCCTACAATGTAAACACCATGGTGGGGTGTTTAAATGGGGGGGGGAGGAAGATGACCCACCTTTGCTGTCTCCCCGCCAGGTGGAGAGACAGCAAAGAGAACTCCTGGGCTTCCCCTTCCTTTCCTGATGTTTAAATGGGGGGGGGGCAGATCGCCCACCTTTTCTTGCACCTTTAAAAAAAAAAAGCTAAGCACAATATCCCATGGTACTGCGCTTGCGCGAGTGTGGAATGCCATCTCAAAAAATGAGGTCTGGTTGAGACCTCTGATCAACCAACAACGGGACCAATGCTGCTTAGAACTGAAGGATGGAGGGATGTCTGATCAGGAAATTCGTTGTAAAAAAGCTGTGGGGTATAATAGCGATGGGTATGGGATGGATTTAATGGTGAGTGTGACTGCGGCCTAAGTTTAATAAGTGTCACTCTGATATGCTCAGTTGGCATGTGGTCATGAGAGGAATTTTGTCTCCCCCTCACTCCTTACTCCAGGGAAAATGATGAAGCAACTGTAGCATGGCTTGCCACATGCCCAAAACCGTGTGTTTTATTATGTTTACTTTACATCCCACCATTCCCCTCCCCTGCCCTGCCAGCAGCGCATTGGAGGGGTAGTGAACACAGCGGCGGCCATCTTTGCTCCCACTCCGCTGCTTGTCTTTCAGCCGGAACCCTGAGGTACTTAAGAATGACAGTATAAAGAATTTCTGTGTAGATGAGCCGGTTGATTTGGGGAATAGAGCCGCTTCTAGACAAGGAAGGGGCTTTTCATTTTGTCGACTTAATTCCTTCAGCAAAGGGACTGAGGGAGCATCTTTGGGGATTGCTGTCATGTAGAAGGACATCCATGGAGCCCTCGGTGGAATTGAGTTCCTTGAATTTTAATGAAACTCGTGTCAATCTGTCTCATCTATACCCTGGTGTTCAGAGCGGTGGTCAGCTAGTCAACAGTAAATCAGAAGAGATAAACTCAGAGGGAGAGGTAGGAAGAATTCTCTCTTTCTCTCCCCCCCCTCCTCTCCTTCTCTCTCTCTTTCACAGTGTGTGTCTACTTCGAGCAATGAGAGAACTGCGTCCATTTCACCACTGATTCCATGACAGATTATATCATGAATTCCAGAAGGGTAACTGATTTGTTGTAGCAAAAACACAAACGGTAGTCTTGAAAGACTAACAAATGTATGTGGGCATAAAGCATTGCGTGCCCCATATGTGTGTGTGTGTGTGTTTGCCACCTGAAGATGATGCTTCATGCACCTTAAAATTGACCTCTGACACAGAAAAGATTCCGCCAAATTTTTAAAAATGCAATGAGATGCATGAATCTACAGTGTCCATGTTCAGTCTCTGCTTCTCCTTGCTGGGCAAGCTTCTGTACATGACGCCTCTCCGGAGACCTGATCGAGGCGCATCTCAAGGTTGAAACAAAAGTGATGAAATCATAAAAAAGAACAACAGACAGGACAATTATCAATATTGAAACAAGCCATCAAACCACGATCCATAAAATGTCCCTCCAGCTAGAAGCAGTCCATAAATATTTGGAAGGGAACAAGGAAAGTGGGGGGGGGGAGGGGGCGAAGCATCCTGGATGTTATTTTGTACTAGAAATTCTGTCATTATGGTATGGGCATAGATAGTGTGATTCTGTGCATTCTGGGCAAAGGAGGACAATGCAACTTCCTTCTCTATAGCGCAAAGGTGACCAAGCTTGCTTAACGTAAGAGCCACATAGAATAAACATCAGAAGTTTGAGAGTCATAAGACATGAATGCCAGATGTCTGAGAGCTTCAAGGAAGGAAGGAGATAGATGGATGGATGGATAGATAGATAGATAGATAGATAGATAGATAGATAGATAGATAGATAGATAGATAGATAGATAGATAGATAGATAGATAGATAGATAGATAGATAGATAGATAGATAGATAGATAGATAGATAGATAGATAGATAGATAGATAGATAGATAGATGGATGGATGGATGGATGGATGGATGGATGGATGGATGGATGGATGGATGGATGGATGGATGGATGGATGGATGGATGGATGGATGGATGGATGGATGGATGGATGGATGGATAGATAGATAGATAGATAGATAGATGATAGAGGATGGATGGATGGATGGATAGATAGATAGATAGATAGATAGATAGATAGATAGATAGATAGATAGATGATAGATAGATGATAGATAGATGATAGATAGATGATAGATAGATGATAGATAGATGATAGATAGATAGATAGATAGATAGATAGATAGATAGATAGATAGATAGATAGATAGATAGATAGATAGATAGATAGATAGATAGATAGATAGATAGATAGATAGATAGATAGATAGATAGATAGATAGATAGATAGATAGATAGATGGATGGATGGATTTTAACTTTTAACTTTAAATTCATTCTCCAAGCTGCCAGCTGACATGGCTTGGAGAAGTGATTTAAAGAGACAAACGTCTTCTCCAAGCTGGCTGATGGAACAGTGGGGGCCTCAAGAGCCGCACAATATGTCTGCAAGAGCCACATGTGGCTCCCAAGCCGCGGTTTGGCCACCCCTGCTATGGAGAGTGGATATGGGGACTACTATATGGCCAGGGGCCAGCATATCTTTGGGAATGCCTCTCGCTGTATGAGCCCGGGCCGGTAGCTCTTTATGATCACTGACCAAACACCTTTTGGTGATACCCAGCCCCAGAGGTGTCTGACTGGCTTCAACAAGGGCCAGAGCCTTTTTGGCCCTTGCCTGGTGGAATGAGCTCTCCTTGGAGATCTGGACCCTGTGGGACCTACTTCCATTCCGTAGGGCCTGTAAAACAGAGATCTTTTGCTAGACTTTCAGCTGAAGCAGCGGGCGTCATTTGTTATCGGCCTCCCCGCTTTCCACCTCAGTGCTGTAGGACCTGCTAGAGCAGAACACATTTATATGTTTGTTTGTTTGCTTGTTTGCTTACTTGCTTCAAAGAGCCCCGTGGCGCAGAGTGTTAAAGCTGCAGTACTGCAGTCCTAAGCTCTGCTCACGACCTGAGTTCGATCCCGGGGGAAGCTGGGTTTTCAGGTAGCCAGCTCGAGGTTGAGTCAGCCTTCCATCCTTCCGAGGTCGGTCAAATGAGTCCCCAGCTTGGTGGGGGGAAAGCGTAGATGACTGGGAAAGGCAATGACAAACCACCCCATTAAAAAGTCTGCCGTGAAAACGTTGTGAAAGCAACGTCACCCCAGAGTCGGAAGCGACTGGTGCTTGCACAGTGGAACTTTCCTTTCCCTTTCCTTTCCTTACTTGCTTATACTTGTGAGGCAGAATTTGTCATTTTAGTTTCCACTGTTTAGTCTGAAATGTTAGATCTTATATATTTGAATTGGTTTTAACTGTTGATTTCTTCTTTTATGATGTAAGTCACCCTGAGCCTGTTCTACGGGAAGGGTGGCGTAAAATAAACAAATAAGTAAGCAAGTAAGTAAGTAATTGAACGAATGAATGAACAAATGAATGAACGAACAAATGAATGAATGAATGAATGAACAAACGAACGAACGAACGAACGAATGACTAAATGAATGAATGAGGGTTGGAGTGTATGGGAAAGTAGGGTAAACATCTCAGGCTGGGATATTCCTAGAGATCTGGGGGTAGAGCCTGGGAGGGTGCCTGTTTGTTCCTCCACACTCAGCTGTCCAAGAGACGGTTTCGTGTAGTGGTTATGGGAGAACCAAGTGTGATTCCCCACTCCTTCTCCCTGCGCAGCCTGCCGGGTGGCCTTGGGTCAGTCACAGTTCTCTCAGAGCTGTTATCTCAAGAGCAGTTCTCTCAGAGCTCCCTTAGCCCCATTTATGTCACAGGACATCTGTTGTGGGGAAAGGAATGGAAGGAGATCATAAGCCACTCTGAGACTTTGGGTGAAGGGTGGGGTATAAATCCAATCTCGTCCTCCTCCTCCTATTCTTCTTCTTCTTCTTCTTCTTCTTCTTCTTCTTCTTCTTCTTCTTCTTCTTCTTCTTCTTCTTCTTCTATTTTTGTCAAGCAAGCAGATTTCAAAGTAACCAGTGCTTGAGCTGAAACAAAGTATGGTTTATTGATAATCCATGTGCTTCTATTGAGCCAAGTATTGGAACTGATACAGAG
Source organism: Heteronotia binoei (assembly GCF_032191835.1). Lineage (NCBI taxonomy): Eukaryota > Metazoa > Chordata > Lepidosauria > Squamata > Gekkonidae > Heteronotia > Heteronotia binoei. Next base: position 175,473,944 of record NC_083226.1, read on the forward strand.
TAACAGTAGAATGCATACTTAAAGGTGGCACATCAAAGGTTTTCTAAACATTGCTACAATTGCTAAACAATCCTGTATTTACGTGTGGAAATTCACACAGCAACTTCTTTATCTCCTGCGGTTACTCTTCCTGGGTCTGGGCCCAGCCTGGGAAACTGTCCCTGGAGGCTTTATCTTCAAAGAACGAATTCCTGCATTTGTTAGTAAAAGCGAAAGGGGCATGAAAGCAGGGCCGGCTAATTCTCTACTTTGATGTGCCTCAGCTTAGTTCAGGGTTAGTAACATTTTAAAGCATGGCGGTTATATTCAGATAAATATAGACGGTTATAGAAAGGTAAAACATTGCTTGACAATTTTGGGCTGTCTTGTTCAGTCCCTCTAAAGAGAGCCAGTTTAGTGTAATAGTTAAGTGCATGGACTCTTATGCGGGAGAACCGGGTTTGATTCTCCACTCCTCCACTTGCAGCTGCTGGAATGTCCTTGGGTCAGCCATAGCTCTTGCAGAGGTTGTCCTTGAAAGGGCAGCTTACAATCTCCTTTTCCTTCATCCTCCACAACAGACACCCTGTGAGATAGGTGGGGCTGAGAGGGCTGTTACAGCAGCTGCCCTTTCAAGGACAGCTCTGTGAGAGCTATGGCTGACCCGAGGCCATTCCAGCAGCTGCAAGTGGAGGAGTGAGGAATCAAACCCAGTTCTCCCAGATAACAGTTTGCACAATTAACCACTACACCAAACAGCTCTGCTCCCCCATCGTGCATCCATTTCTCAGGCTTTCTGCAAACCCCACTTAAAGGAACTGTTTGTTCGCAGGGTCACAAACCCTGAACTGCTTCAGTTCGTGAAACACCTCTTGGTTCTGTTTGTGGTTTAGAGAGGAACTGAACCAAGCCACATCTTCCCAGTTTGTGCCCATTCCTAAAAAGAGCCCGGCAGGAGGTGATGTGAAACACCTCAGCCTAAGACTCTGGAGAGCCACTGCCAGTCTGAATAAACCAAGATGACCTTGTAGGACCAAAGCTCTGCACTATTTCTAGAGAAGCCAAGGACACATAGAGGTGTGGAGCCATGCTTGATCCTTTGTAGCCCCACTGGTTGACCTCCTGATGGCACTTGGGGTTTTTTTGGCCACTGTGTGACACAGAGTGTTGGACTGGATGGGCCATTGGCCTGATCCAACATGGCTTCTCTTATGTTCTTATGTGACACAGAGTGTTGGACTGGATGAACCATTGGCCTGATCCAACATGGCTTCTCTTATGTTCTTATGTGACACAGAGTGTTGGACTGGATGAACCATTGGCCTGATCCAACATGGCTTCTCTTATGTTCTTATGTGACACAGAGTGTTGGACTGGATGGGCCATTGGACTATTCCAACATGGCTTCTGTTATGTTCTTATGTTCTTTGGAGATAGACAGAGCAGTGCCAAATTGAAATTGTATCCCTTGGTGAGCTGCCTGAGGAAGGATCCACTGTGAAAGTGGATGGAAGTAGAAGAAGAAGATATTGGATTTATATCCCGCCCTCCACTCCGAAGAGTCTCAGAGCGGCTCACAATCTCCTTTACCTTCCTCCCCCACAACAGACACCCTGTGAGGTGGGTGGGGCTGGAGAGGGCTCTCACGGCAGCTGCCCTTTCAAGGACAATCTCTGCCAGAATTATGGCAGACCCAAGGCCATGCTAGCAAGTGTAGTGGAGGAGTGGGGAATCAGGCCCGGTTCTCCCAGATAAGTGTCTTCACACTTAACCACTACACCAAACTGGCTCTCCAAACAGCAGTCCAGTTGCAGCCACACCAATTTGGGAACTGCAATCACACCTGCATTGGACTTCAAGAAGTCCTACAAACGAAGGGGAAAAAAAACCATTGTATATTGGAAAATGGACTGTGAAAAAATACTGTGGGAAAACTTTGTTTTCAATATATGTATTAGTTAAAGCTCTCATGGAGTGTTCTAAGTCATCTACCTCTGATCCAGTATAAGGCAGCGTCATGTATATATGTCTGTTTCATTTAATTTTTCTCCAGGCTAATTTGGCAAGGGATTCTGGAGGGTTTTTGCTCTCTTCCAGGTCCCTGGTAGTGTTCCCTCTAAGCTGAGTTAGCATGAGCTAGCTCACAGTATTTGTAGCTTCCAGCTCACACATTTTTGTCTTAGCTCAGGAAAAATAGCCCCAGAGTCAGAGCTTTTTTTTTTGTAGCAGGAACTCCTTTGCATATTAGGCCACACCACCTTGATCTAGCCAACCCTATAAGGGCACTTCTTACAGGGCCTACTGTAAACTACAGGAGGATTGGCTACATCAGGGGGTGTGCCTTAATATGCAAAGGAGTTCCTGCTACAAAAAAAGCCCTGCCCAGAGCAATCTAATTTATGCAGTAGCTCACAAAGTAGAATTTTTGCTCACAAGACTCCGCAGCTTAGAGGGAACATTGGTCACTGGGGTTGTATGTATGGGGGGGGGAGGTATTTGTGAATTTCTCACATTGTGCAGGGGGTTGGACTAGATGACCCTGGAGGTCCCTTCCAGCTCTACAATTCTATATGTGAGCCTATAATCAAAAAAGACTGGTACAGACAACCCTGAGCAGACTGTGCATTTGTTTTGCATGATGGTCCCATTGAACCGGCATCCGGGATCCATTTTTCTACAACGCACAGCCCACTCTCTGCGTTAGCCTCAGACAGCCATAATCCAGCTCACGACTGTAACGAGAGAAGCTGCCGAGGAAATCCGAGGCCGGGGGGGGGGATCTTCCAGCAAAGGTTGCGGTGCTTATAGCAGCACTTCTCTACACAAGGTTGTATCAAATTTACATATGTTAACAATAAAGTACACCAGGTTGAAAATTAAGAGCCTTTAATTGAAGCTGTGGGGAACGGGGGAGGGAAACCTTAAATCGTCCAGCACCATGGTCTACCTTCTACCTTCTAATTAATGGGTTTATCTCTCTCCGGTATAAATCGTGAGCCGGTATAACCTCATTTTACATCCTCATTAACACATCCAGCTGCTGAGGCTGCAGCCCTGCAGCGGTCGTCCCGGCGATAAAAGAAAATATTAAATATTTTGAGGTGAGCGGTGCGACCCACAAAACTCTTAAGCCTGTATGTTGGGAAGGCGAGGCCCATGTAGTGTAGAGAATCGATACTTTTTAAAAAAATAAAAAAAAGGACCGTCTCTCCCCACATGTTCCCCAGAGAGTACTGAGGTCGGGAACGCAAAATCTCCTCACTATCCCTGGGCCAAAAGAAGCCCGCTTGAAATCTACCAGAGAAAGGGCTTTCTCCATTATGTCCCCTACATGGTGGAATCAGCAGCCGGAGGAGGTGAGGGCCCTGCGGGACCTTGTTCAGTTCCGCAGGGCCTGTAAGACGACCCTCTTCCGGCTAGCCTACACCTAGCTAAGATGAGAACTCAATGTAGCTTGCCAGACTTCTGTTTTATATGTATTTGGAATGTTTACTGGTTTTTAAGGTTTTAACTGTTTTAACTGTTTAATGGTTTATATATTTAAATATTGTTTAATTTTTATGTTGATCAATTGCTGGAAGCCGCCCTGAGCCACTTGTGGGAAGGGCGGGATACAAGTCATAGATAAATAAATAAAAAAAGCAGATGGGTCTCCTTAAGCACCTCGGGGTTCACAGCTCAGACCAATCCCGGTTCTTATTAACGTACGAATTATGGAGAGATAAAGATGTCGATGGGTTTATTTTTTGCATCGTTATCAGGAAACTTTGGAAGAGCTCGCTGACGGGAACGTCAGCTTGCTAACATGGGGCATGGGATTGCGAAGCCAGATCTTCCCATCTGCAATCCTTAAAACACACTCCTGGATTTATAGGGTTGGCAACCTCCAGGTGGAACCTAGAGATCCTGCAATGTAAGCGCCTCTGCAGAAAATGGCCGCTTTGGAGGGTAGACTCTAAGGCAGGGATGTCAAACATGTGGACCAGGAGTCGACTCAGGCCCTCAGAGGGCTCCTATCAGCCCCCTGAGCAACTGACTCCTGTCTGCTTCCTTCTCCCAGAGCCAGTCTGGTGTAGTGGTTAAGTGCACGGACTCTTATCTGGGAGAACCAGGTTTAAGAACATAAGAGAAGCCATGTTGGATCAGGCCAACGGCCCATCCAGTCCAACACTCTGTGTCACATAAGAACGTAAGAGAAGCCCTGTTGGATCAGGCCAGTGGCCCATCCAGTCCAACACTGTGTCATAGAAGAACATAAGAGATGCCATGTTGGATCAGGCCAATGGCCCATCCAGTCCAACACTCTGTGTCACATAAGAGAAGCCCTGTTGGATCAGGCCAGTGGCCCATCCAGTCCAACACTCTGTGTCACAAAAGAACATAAGAGAAGCCCTGTTGGGTCAGGCCAATGGCCCATCCAGTCCAACACTCTGTGTCACATAAGAACATAAGAGAAGCCATGTTGGATCAGGCCAATGGCCCATCCAGTCCAACACTCTGAGTCACATAAGAGAAGCCATGTTGGATCAGGCCAATGGCCCATCCAGTCCAACACTCTGTATCACACAGTGGCCAATAATGTATATATATATACACACAATGTGGCTAATAGCCACTGATGGACCTCTGCTCCGTATTTTTATCTAACTCCCTCTTGAAGCTGGCTATGCCTGTAGCCGCCACCACCTCCTGTGGCAGTGAATTCCACATGTTAATCACCCTTTGGGTGAAGAAGTACCTCCTTTTATCCGTTCTAACCCAACTGCTCAGCAATTTGATTCCCCACTCCTCCACTTGCAGCTGCTGGAATGGCCTTGGATCAGCTATAACTCTCTCAGAGGTTGTCCTTGAAAGGGCAGCTGCTGTAAGAGTCCCTTCAGCCCCACCCATCTCACAAGTTATCTGTTATGCGGGGTCAAGAGAGGTAAAGGAGATTGTGAGCCGCTCTGAGACTCTGAGATTTGGAGTGGAGGGCAGGATATAAATCCATCATCATCATCATCATCATCATCTTCTTCTTCTTCTTCTTCTTCTTCTTCTTCTTCTTCTTCTTCTTCTTCTTCTTCTTCTTCTTCTTCTTCTTCTTCTTCTTCTTCTTCTTCTTCTTCTTCTTCTTCTTCTTCTTCTTCTTCCCTCCTCTCTCTTGCTTCTTTCCATCTCAGCTTGCTTTGCAAGGATTGCTCAATCACACAGGAGCTACAGAGCAAAACCTTTGTGTAATGGTGTAGTGGATAAGTGCGCAGACTCTTATCTGGGAGAACCAGGTTTGATTCCCCACTCCTCCACTTGCAGTTGCTGGAAAGGCTTTGGGTCAGCCATAGCTCTGGCAGAAGTTGTCCTTGAAAGAAAGCCCTCTCAGCCCCACCCACCTCACAGGGTGTCTGTTTTGGGGGAAGAAGATATAGGAGATTGTAAACCACTCTGAGTCTGATTCAGAGAGAAGGGCGGGTTATTAAAATGCAGTCTTCTTCTTCTTACCTCTCTATTGCTTTCTTCTGCATCACAGCTTGCTTTGCCAGGCTTGCTCAATCACACAGGAGCTACAGAGCAAAACTTTGATTTTCTCCATTGGGTGAGGCTCCTCCCCCTCCTGGTTCCCCAGGGAGGGCGGGAAAGAGCCAAAGCTTCCTTAGCCCAGTTCCTTGGATCCCATGGGAGAGATACAAAGAAAGCACCTTTAAGACCAACGAGTGCTAATGGTTTAAGCATGTTCTATTTTAAGGTTTTGGTTTAAAAAAAAAATCTTTAATCATTTTTGTCTGTGTCCTTAAAAAAGTTTATCTCTCTGCTACCTAATCTTAAGTAGGTACACACATGACCTGTCCCAACACAGTCCCAGCCCAGCAAGGTCTCATTTATGTCAATTATGGCCAGTGTTCCCTCTAAGCTGGAGAGTCTTGTGAGCAAAAATTCTACTTTGTGAGCTACTGGTATTAAAGTTGTGAGCGAATGCATAAATTACTGTGCTCGGGGGTCATCCTTCCTGAGCTAAGACAAAAATGTGTGAGCTAGAAGCGAAAGATCTGGGAGCTAGCTCACGCTAACTCAGCTTAGAATCATAGAGTTGGAAGGGTCCTCCAGGGTCATCTAGTTCAACCCCCTGCACAATGCAGGAAATTCACAAATACCTCCCCCTAAATTCACAGGATCCGCATTGCTGTCAGGTGGCCATCTAGCCTCTGTTGAAAAACCTCCAAGGAAGGATAGCCCACCACCTCCTGAGGAAGCCTATTCCATTGAGGAACCGGTCTAACCGTCAGGAAGTTCTTCCTAATGCTGAGCTGGAAACTCTTTTGATTTAATTTCAACTCATTAGTTCTGATCCAACCTTCTGGGGCCACAGAAAACAATTCCGCACCATCCTCTATACCACAGTCCTTCAAGTACTTGAAGATGGTGATCCTATCACCTCTCAGCTGCCTCCTCTCCAGGCTAAACACCCCCAGATCTTTCAACCTTTCCTCATAGGACTTGGTCTCCAGACCCCTCACCATCTTTGTCACCCTCCTGTGGACCCGTTCCAGCTTGTCTATATCCTTCTTAAAATGTGGTGCCCAAAACTGAAACTTAGAGGGAACACTGTTTCTGGCCCTCATAAGAAATTGGTTGGACATTATACCCTGCTGGGGTCCCTCCGTTCCCCAAGCCCTCTCTCCCCAGACTTCACCCCACCCCTCAATCACCAGATATTTTCCCAACCCAGAGATGGCAATCCTATCCTGGGAACATGGGTGGAATTCTAGCAGGCGCTCCTTTGCATATTAGGCCCTTGATGTAGCCACACCCTTGATGTAGCCAATCCTCCTGGAGCTTACAAAAAAGAGCCTTGTAAGCTTTTGGAGGATTGTCTACATCAGAGGTGTGTGGCCAAATATGCAAAGCAGCTCCTGCTACAAAAAAAAAAAGCCCCAGATCTCCAGGTGAACAGAACATAAGAGACGCAATGTTGTTGGATCAGGCTAATGGCCCATCCAGTCCAACACTCTGTGTCACATAAGAGAAGCCCTGTTGGATCAGGCCAATGGCCCATCCAGTCCAAAACTCTGTGTCACACAGTGGCTAAAAAAACCAAGTGCCATCAGGAGGTCCATCAGTGGAGCTAGAAGCCCTCCCACTGTGCCCCGCCATGCAACAAGATTACAGAGCATCACTGTCCCAGACAGAGAATTCCGACGATATGTTTTGGCTAGTAGCCACTGATGGACCTCTGCTCCATATGCTTATCCAATCTCCTCTTGAAGCTGGCTATGCTTGTAGCCGCCACCATCTCCTGTGGCAGTGAATTCCACGTGTTCTCCCTTTGGGTGAAGAAGGACTTCCTTCTATCCATTCTAACCCGACTGCTCAGCAATTTCACGGAATGCCCACGAGTTCTTGTATTGTGAGAAAGGGAGAAAGGTGCTTCTTTCTCTACCTTCTCCATCCCATGCATAATCTTGTAAGCCTCAGTCATGTCACCCCACGGTCGACGTTTCTCCAAGCTAAAGAGCCTCAAGCATTTTAATCTTTCTTCATAGGGAAAGTGTTCTCCAGGGATTTATTTATTTATTCTGTAACTTATATCCCGCCCTTCCCAGAAGATGGCTCAGGGCGGCTCACAGCAAACAATAAAACAGTAAAACAGAGTTCAGAATTATTACATTTAAAAGTCAAAACATTTAAAAAACCTAAAAAACCTTAAAATTTTAACATTAAATCTATACCGTATGAGTCACAGAAATCTAATAAGCTACATTTATTTCCCAGTCAGGCGTAGGCTAACCGGAAGAGGGTTGTCTTACAGGCCCTGCGGAACTGAGCAAGGTCCCGCAGGGCCCTCACCTCTTCCGGCAGCTGGTTCCACCATGTAGGGGCCATTGTGGAAAAGGCCCTGTCTCTGGTTGTCTTGAGACGGACTTCCTTTGGCCCGGGGATGGTGAGAAGGTTTTGAGTCCCAGACCTCAGTACTCTCTGCGGAACGTGTGGGGAGAGACGGTCCTTCAGGTAGCTAGGATATCAGGTTTGGTAACCCTGGAGAAAATGGCTGCTTTGGAGGGTGAACTTATGGCATTAGACCCTGATGAAGGCTCCTCCCCTCCCCAAATCCCACTTTCCCCAGGATCAACCTCCAACATCTCCAGGTATTTTCCACTCCAGAGCTGGCCACCCTAGGTTGCCCTCCCGCACCTTTAGTTGCCATAAACCTAACATAAAACCATACAGAATCTTCTACCTTCTGGTGACTTTTGAAAGTGCAACTTAGCCTTCTGAAGGGACATCATGGAGTGTTTGAAAGGCATGCATGAGAAAAAGCACATGGCCATGACCATCTGTAGGACAGAAACACGAATTATGATTCCTAACCTCCAGGTACAGCGTGGGGATCTCCCAGCATTACAAGTCCAGACACAAGAGATCAGCTCCCCTGAAGAAAATGGCTGCTTTGGAAGTTGGAATTAAACCCCACTCAGGTCCCTCTCCTCCCCAAACTTCACCCTCTCCTGGGCTCACCACCAAACCTCCAGGAATTTCCCAGCCTGGAGTTGGCAACCCTAAGGGATGTTCTCTCCAGCTCCTAGTACATCCAGAACTTATCTGCCTTGTAAATGGGGAAAAAATGCTTAGAGAAGACCAGGGCTTTTTTTTGTAGCAGGAACTCGTTTGCATATGAGGTCATACCCCCTGATGTGGCCAATCCTCCTGGAGCTTACAGTAGACCCTGTAAGAAGAGCCCTGTAAGCTCTCGGAGGATTGGCTACATCAGGGGGGTTTGGTCTAATATGCAAAGGAGTTCCTGCTACAAAAAAAAAAGCCCTGGAGAAGATTAATCTGTTGATACCGAATTCTCCAGTGCCATCTAAGACAAATTTAAGAACTGTAAAGAATAGCTATTTTTTGAGGGGGGGGGGGGTTGAAGGTTCCACCACAACATATTTTAGAAACACAATGGCTCTGAGTAAAACTAAGGTAAGCTGTATGTTCTCCAGGTACTTCTTGACCCCGAACCCACCTTTTAAAAAATCACACCAACCTAGGCTTCCCAACCCTCCCGCCCTGGCGGGGGACCCCAGGATCTCCACCCTCTTCCCCCGCTCCCCAAAAAAATGGAAGCGGGGGAGGGGGAAACGGTGCCGGAGAGCATGGCGAGCCGCCCCATCCCGGAGTGGGCGAGGCCGCCGCGCCGCTGCCGCCCCCTCCCCATCCACCGCAGCTGCTCCTCCGAGATGGGCCCAGGCCGAGCCCATCTTGAAGGAGCAGCCAAGACGCGGCAGCAGCGCAGGCAAAACCTAAGAAGGGGAGGGCGGAGGCAGGCCAGGAGCATGGCGAGCTGTGAATCCGGGCCCTTCTAGGACCCGGACTCACGGCTCACCACCCCCCCCGGCCCGCCTCCACCCCCCCGATTCCCACCCCAGAGGCGGAGCGGGTGAGGCCGCCGCGCCACTGCTGCCTCTTCTCCACTCGCTGTGGCTGCTCCTCCGAGATGGGCTCAGGCTGAGCCCATCTCGGAGGAGCAGCCACGGTGAGCAGAGAAGAGGCGGCAGCGGTGCGGTGGCGTCACCCGCTCCAAGACGGGGCGGCTTGCCACACTCCCCGGCGCCGTTCCCTCCCCTCCCCCCTAGCTCCACCCCAGTGTCTCCTGGCTCCACCCCTAATATGGGGGTTAGGGTTAGGGTTAGGACATGGCAACCCTGGACATGGCAACACCAACCTGTTGCTTGAAACTCTCCCCCGGAACTTCTGGCTTCTTTCAGATCCCTATTCAGGAGGAAGTTCTTTTCTACCTCCCATATTGCCATTTTTTTTTCAAGCTCTCTACGCAGGTTTGTCAGCCTCCCAGCGGGACCCGGAAATCTTCCAGAATTACAAATGATCTCCAGACTAAAGAGATCCGTTCCTGTGGTGAAAACGTCTGCTTTGGAAGGTGGACTGCTGAGGTCCCTCCTGTTACATCATGTGGAGTTGCGAATTTAGTGATGTTCCCTTATTGTGCTGAATATTTTTTAACATGAGCCCTTAAGGGAAAATCCCAGGACTTGTCTTGTAGAAAAAGCCCAGCAGGAACTCATTTGCATATTAGACCACACCCCTGATGTCACCAGTGTTTCACACAGGGCTTTTTGTAGAGAAAGTCCAGCAGGAGTTTGTTTGCATATTAGGCCACACCCTCTGACTCCAAGCCAACCGGAACTGCGTTCCTGCTAAAAAAAAAGCCCTGGGAAATCCTATGCTATAGTTTCACTTTTAAATTGTTTTGTTGATAGTTGGTTGTAGCCTAGACAGGGTCCAGGGGAGGTCTTGATTAAGTTAAGAAGATAAGACAAGCCATGTTGGATCAGTCCAACACTCTGTGTCACACAGTGGCCAAAAAAAACCCAAGCGCCATCAGCAGGTCCATCAGTGGGGCCAGGTCACTAGAAGCTCTCCCCCTGTTTCCTCTTCAAGCACCAAGAAAGAGAGCATCACTGCTCCAGATACAGTGTTCCATCTTTATCTTGTGGCTAATAACCACTCATGGACCTCTACTCTTAAGAACATAAGAGAAGTCATGTTGGATCAGACCAATGGTCCATCCAGTCCAACACTCTGTGTCACATAAGAACATAAGAGAAGCCATGTTGGATCAGGCCAATGGCTCATCCAGTCCAACACTCTGTGTCACATAAGAACATAAGAGAAGCCATGTTGGATCAGGCCAATGGCTCATCCAGTCCAACACTCTGTGTCACACAGTGGCCAAAAAACCCCCAAGTGCCATCAGGAGGTCCACCAGTGGGGCTAGAAGCCCTCCCACTGTGCCCCCCGCCAAGAATACAGAAGCCCCCCAAGTGCCAAGAATACAGAGCATCACTGCCCCAGACAGAGAGTTCCAACAATAAGCTGTGGCTAATAGCCACTGATGGACCTCTGCTCCATATGCTTTTTCAATCCCCTCTTGAAGCTGTCTGTGCTTGTAGCTGCCACCACCTCCTGTGGCAGTGAATTCCACCTGTTAATCACTCTTTGAGGACCAACAGCAGAGTCAGATTCCAGTTCTACAACTATTGCCCCCAAGCACTGAGAAGACAGAGCATTACTGCCCCAGACATAAGAAAAGCCATGATGAGTCAGGCTAACAGCCCATCCAGTCCAACACGTCTGTGTTGCACAATGGTCAAACCCCATCAGGAGGTCCACTAACAGGACCAGAACTCCAGAAGCCCCCCAAGTGCCAAGAATACAGACCATCACCGCCCCAGACATAGTGTTCAATCAATATGTTGTGGCTGATAGTCACTGATGGACCTCTGTTCCATATGTTTATTCAGTCTCCTCTAGAAGCCGTCTATGCTTGTAGCCAACACCACTTCCTGTGGCAGTGAATGCAACATGCTGATTACTCTTCGGGTGAAGAAGGACTTCCTTTGATCTGTTCTAAGCCTAATGCTCATTGATTTTATCGAATGCCCAATGCAGGAAATTCACAAATACCTCCCCCTAAATTCACAGGATCTTCATTGCTGTCAGATGGCCATCTAGCCTCTGTTGAAAAACCTCCAAGGAAGGAGAGCCCACCAACTCCCGAGGAAGCCTGTTCCACTGAGGAACCACTCTAATTGTCAGGAAGTTCTTCCTAATGTTGAGCCTCTGTAAATATAGTGATTTTTGGTGGAGGGGGTTTTTAAAATGATCAAAGGACATAAGAAAAGCCATGATGGGTCAGGCCACTGGCCCATCCAGTCCAACACTTCTGTGTCATCATCATTGACACCATCACGATGGAAGTCAATAAAAGAAGGAGAACATTCAAGGGCTCAATTAATTCTGGCAAATGAATGGGTCTGAGGTAGGATGATGGTTCACTGGCCTCAGTTTCCCTTCTGTGGGAATTTTAAAGACAGTGTTCCTGGAAAGAAAGCAAGGGAAGGAAGGTTGAGCACTTCGCACATTGAATGGCGGCGAGCGAAATATTGCTCTTATTAGATTGCAACCCGAATCAGTTATGCAAATAGGGTGCTTATGAAAACGGAGCCATTATGCAAATCGAATTTGTATAATGATCCCAGCTGAATTTCCTTCTCCCGAACAGGGGTTACATGGAGCTGACTTCTCAAAATTCCGGCTATCATTAAACGAGTCGGCTTAATTAAATTAAATGTTAGTAGTTAGCAAAGGATCGAGGATACATCACCCCCTTCCCCATGTCCCCCCCCCCCCTTAGTAGGATGCTGAATTCGGAATCAATATATCTATTGTGCATTAAGATAGTTGAGTTCATGGCCGGTGTATGGGAGTAGGTCAAGTAGACAGCTGCCTAGGGTGCCACTTGGCCTAGGGACACCGCCACGTGCCCCCTCTGACTACGCGCAGCATATGTGCTCCCTGGAGCCTGCCTTCCCCAATGGACAGCACCTGTGTAGTGCACTCCTCAGAGCCCAGCAGGGATAAATTAACCAATCGTAAAAGCTGAAGAAGAGACAATTACAGTTTCTAAAAACTGGCTCCTGTTGATGTTGTCTGCTGCCGCTCATCCTTCCTACTCTACTTTAACAGAGCCATGGGGTGAAAGCCATAGCTGTGTTAGAGATTCTTTCTCGCATGCACAAGGTCTCGTCCCTGGCACCTCCAGCTAAAAGGATCAAGTAGAAATGGCCATGTGAAGGTCTTGTCCCTGGCACCTCCAACTGAAAGGATCAAGTAGAAATGGCCATGTGAAGGTCTTGTCCTTGGGACCTCCAGCTAAAAGGATCAAGTAAAAATGGTCATGTGAAGGTCTTGTCCCTGGCACCTCCAGCTAAAAGGATCAAGTAGTATTCTCACATTGTTTATTAAGAACATAAGAGAAGCCATGTTGGATCAGGCCAATGGCCCCTCCAGTTCAACACTCTGTGTCACATAAGAACATAAGAGAAGCCCTGTTGGATCAGGCCAATGGCCCATCCAGTCCAACACTCTGTGTCACATAAGAGAAGCCATGTTGGATCAGGCCAGTGGTCCATCCAGTCCAGCACTCTGTGTCACATAAGAACATAAGAGAAGCCATGCTGGATCAGGCCAATGGCCCATCCAGTCCAACACTCTGTGTCACATAAGAACATAAGAGAAGCCATGTTGGATCAGGCCAATGGCCCCTCCAGTCCAACACTCTGTGCCTCATAAGAACATAAGAGAAGCCATGCTGGATCAGGCCAGTGGCCCATCCAGTCCAACACTCTGTGTCACACAATGGCAAAAAACAAACAACCACAAAATGCTTAATCTCAATTTTTAAAAATAAAATAAATCTGTAAATTAAAAATGTAAATAGTTTCAAGTTTTTTTCATTTCTCCTCCAATTCTCTGGGTTTTTTTTTGGGGGGGGTGGGGGGTGGTGGCACTAGTGGGTTGCTCACCTAGGGCACCAAAAACTCTAGCACCGGCCCTGGTTGAGACAGATAGTGGTCCTTAGAACTATATCTTGTCTTTCCACTATGATTGCCCACCGGTTCTGTCTTGCGGTGGTGATGGAAAGCACCATCAAGTTGCAGTCGACTTATGGTGACCCCATAGTCTTGTCAAAGCAAAAGACATTTATAGATGGTTTGCTGTTGCCTGCCTCCATTTGCAACACTGGACTTCCTCAGTGGTCTCCCATCTGAATACTAACCAGGGCTCGCCCAGCTTAGCTTCTGTCATGGCTCAGGGGGGTATTACCAATGGCTGCCACCATTGTGGGGTAAGGGTTCCCCTTGAGAAGGCCCAGAGATCCCTCCCAAGCCCTTCAGGCCTCCTGTAGCTTAGGCCAAATATTACGTGTGAGGACCAGGCAGAATAAACAACAACAAAAAGGTTTATTTTAAAGTCAGTGCAATCTAAATTAACTAGGTGCATTAACCAGTAAAAGGGTGAAGGGAAAATGAACAAATGTCCTAACACTTCTATCTATACAGTCGCTACCTAATACCAACACTCACCCCTTGCCTTGGATGAGGGAACTTTCCCCTGCTCAAGCTCTCCAGGCACAGCCTAACTCCAGCTTAGCCTTCCAGGGAAAGAACACCCACTTCCTGGGCTTGGCCCTTTTATGTCCTCCTCCCAGGCCCTATCCCTTTCTGACCCAGTTTCCCTCCAAAACCTGGTCATGCAATCAGAGGGACAGAGGGGATCCTGGGAGATGTAGTCTTTTCCCAGTAACTCTTAAGCAGGCTTCCCTGGGACCTGCAGGCCTCACTAGCCCCAGGATTATGACAGCTTCTAAGGATTATGACAGCTTCTAAGATAACATCAATTTACACAAGTGAATTCCTATGATTTCAAATTGGCTCGGCAAAAACCTGGCAAAACGGGAAAACTCGAATCAGTTAAAAATATAGCAGGTTCCACCACAATCATTTCCACACTTTATGAGGCAATCACAGTGCCATTCTTCAGAGATTGTCAATAGTAAGAGAGCTAAACCCCAATTCTATGAGTTGATCACGGGGCCACATGCTGGAGCCGGCCATTTCACACTGAATGGCTTCGTCAGATGTTCACACCGAGGTCTTGCAGTATTTCATATCTAAACATAAACAACATTACAAACCATACGATTTAGGGCTTAAATACATATAGTGAATTATTTAAAATGCTTGATGAGACTTACATTCATTAGTCAATATGTTCAACATTACAAGTCAAGATTGCTGGCTCCTTCCAGGAAGTCAAGAAAGAACGCCAAGGAGTCTCACAATCTAAAAGATCTTAATTGCGTACAGCTGCATGTAAGTCACTACAGGTTTAAAGATACAGTAACATGGTACACATGTACAAAAAAAAATTATTTACCATAACAAGAAGAGCAATTGACTGGAAAACATCAAAATCATGAATCATAAGAACATAAGAGAAGCCATGTTGGATCAGGCCAATGGCCCATCCAGTCCAACACTCTGTGTCACACAGTGGCCAAAAAAAATTATACACACACACACTGTGGTTAATAGCCACTGATGGACATCTGCTCCATATTTTTATCTATCCCCCTCTTGAAGCTGGCTATGCTTGTAGCTGCCACCACCTCCTGTGGCAGTGAATTCCACATGTTAATCACCCTTTGGGTGAAGAAGTACTTCCTTTTATCTGTTTTAACCTGACTTGAACAGGATGACTTGACTTGAATAATAAATAACAAGAAAAATCCAAACTGACATTAAGACCATTGGGAGCCAGGGTACCTAATTTAAAGGACCAAAAAGTCTCTTCTTTAAGCAACACTTACGTACATCCTGTTCAAGACCAACTCTCTCCTCATATCTATACAATATAAAAAATCAGAAATCCTCTGCCCCTTGGCCCACCTCTGTGAAATGGCCCATGAGAGGAGCATCAGGCATGGACAAACGAACACAAGATTTGTGCTCAAGGACCCTAGTTCTCACTTGGTGCATGATGCTTCCCACGTACTATTTTGGACACGGGCATGACATGCAGTACACCACCCATTGTGTACGGCAATTACTAAAATGGTTCAGGGTGACTTTCTCCCCGTTGGGACTCCAAAATTCCTTCCCCTGCCAAGATTGATGGCAAACCGAGCAGCCAGAGCATTTAAAGGGCCCAAAAGCACTACTAGCGCTGGCCTCCTCCAGTCCCACCTTAGCCTTAACTAAATGATCCCACAGGCTCCTTGTTCATCTAAAGCCCACCAGGGGCTTGTTCTCACATCCTGGCACATCGGATAGTAAGTGCCAGTGTCTGCATATGACCCTCCGAATGGGTTCAGATAACGGAGTATAATCAAAAGCACATGTTAGCCGATTCTGGTTATTATCCCTATTCCGTCGAGATCTAAGTAGTGTGGCCCTATCAACAATCTCCGTCTTCCTCACAGCCCCCTTGATAGTATCCATAGCATACCCTCTCCTCCCCAAGTCCTGTGAGAGCCAATCATTTCCTTTCTTAAACTCCTTAACTTTGGTCGCATTGTGTTTTAACCGAAGTAACTGGCCATATGGTAAATTTTGTCTCAAATGTTTAGGGTGGAAAGAATATTTCAAGTAAGAATTTTTTATCTGTTGGTTTACGGAATGGCTTCACTGCTAAACAGTCATGACTGTCCTGATAAACTGTGACATCCAAAAAGCTAACACTTCTGTGATCTCCATGCCCAGAGTACTGAATATTGGCATGAATACTATTTAACCAATTAATAAAGGGATCTAGAATCTCACCATCCCTCAAAACTGCAAAGATATCATCAATGTATCTAAAATACAAGATGATATCCTTACAAAAAGGGTTGTTGGTCTCATCATAAATAGATTTATCTTCCATGAATAAGTTTGCCACCCTCGGAGCGAACGTACACCCCATGGCTATGCCTTTGACTTGCCAATAGTATTCATCTTCAAACTGAAAATAATTTTTCTCCAACACTCTGATTCAGAAGTGAACGTTCTGGTCTTTTACACAAAATATTTTCCACAGTTCTCCGAGCTTCCTCCAGTTTTTGCCGAGTCAATTTGAAGCCACTTGTGTAAACTGATGTTATCAGCTTTGTGCTAAATGTATTTTTAAGATATTCTTTGAATTATACACCTTTAATAGTTTGAATACGTTGCCAGTAATTTACAACCGCAAACCTTCTGGTTTTCACATTTGCATTTATTTGTGGTTTCCTCTTATTTATTTTGCAGCTTCCAAGATCTGACAAGATCAGACTAGCCTGGGCCATCCGGGTCAAAGAAGGAGATGAACAGAAGTGGTTTGCCATTGCCTGCCTCTGCATAGCAACCCTAGACTTCCTTGGTGGTCTCCAATCCAAGTACTAACTGGGGCTGACATTGCTTAGCTTCTGGTGAGATCTGATGAGATTGAACTAGCCTGGACCATTCAGCAGCGAGAGCTACGGCTGACCCAAGGCCATTCCAGCAGCTGCAAGTGGAGGAGTGGGGAATCAAACCCGGTTCTCCCAGATAAGTTCACTCAGAATCTCAGAGTCTCAGAGCAGCTTAACCACTACACCAGACTGGCTGTTTTAACTGGGAGCTGAGATGTAGTGCAGAGTCCAGATTCACTAAGGAATAGGTCAAACCAGTAGCAACCAGCGAAGCTACATTGAGAAATTTTAAAGGACAAAGCAGAGCTTTTCTACAACAGAGTCAATTACAGCATTAGCACTTTAATTCTACTTGCTGGAGCACGTATATCAGCTGTGAAGCTTTGAAAGTTTGAATGGGGATGACTTTGGCACACTAAATTGACTAAAGAGTATTGTATGTAGACTAGAGAGGCGTGTGAACTTTATAGTATGTAATATTTACACTGTGTTGTTATTATTGCTTTTGAATGCTTATTGTGGCTGTCTCAATCTAAATATTCATGAAGAATATTAATCACTGATAGAGTATTCATATTGCAGTATTTTTGTTAACATTCCACGGTCTTTTTGGCATTTTTCTACTATATTCTGTGGAACTCTAGGGTTTTCTAGCCTTCAGGTAGGACCTGGGGATCCCCCAGAATTACAACTCATCTCCAGACTATAAAAAACAGTTCCCCTGGAGAGTGGATGCTATGGCCTTATCCATATGAACATATGAAGCTGCCTTCTACTGAATCAGACCCTCGGTCCATCAAAGTCAGTCTTGTCCACTCAGACTGGCAGCGGCTCTCCAGGGTCTCAAGTCGAGGTTTTTCACGCCTACTTGCCTAGACTCTTTTTAGTTGGAGATGCCGGGGATTGAACATGGGACCTTCTGCTTACCAAGCAGATGCTCTACCAAGAAGAAGAAGATATTGGATTTATATCCTGCCCTCCACTCTGAATCTCAGAGTCTCAGAGCAGCTCACAATCTTTTTTATCTTCCTCCCCCACAACAGACACTCTGTGAGGTGGGAGGGACTGAGAGGACTCTCACAGCTGCCCTTTCAAGGACAACCTCTGCCAAAGCTGTGGCTAACCCAAGACCATTCTAGCAGCTGCAAATGGAGGAGCGGGGAATCAAAGCTGGTTCTCCCATATAAGAGTCCACGCACTTAACCACTACATCAAACTGGCTCTCAAACTGAGCCACGATCCCTCCCCAACTACTGAGAACCCTATATTCCCCAGACTCCATTCTCCAAATCTCCAGGAAATTCCCAGCCTGGATCTGGCAACACTTCTCCACCACCCAATGGTAATGAGGGACTTGGCAATGCCACCACTTATGAGAATCACCATTTCAGATGTTACATCAGAAACACCAACTACCTCACACATTTCCAGTGTTTGGCACTTCCAGCATCACCCTAACCTGCCTTATGCATTTGGAGCTCCAGAATTCTAATAATTTAGTTTCTGGTTCCCTTGGGAGTCGAGTATCTGATCCCATGCCAGCCTTAATGTTTTCTTTCAGATGACGCTGCCTTGACAGTGGAAGGTTTTTCCCACATCCTGGCTTCCATTATATATCCGTAAAATATAGCATTGACTATGCATTAGAGAAAGGTTGCCAAGCTCGGTGTTCAAAAACCTACCACTATTGATTTTGCTCTTTTTCATCCCATTCTACATCATGTTCCTTTTTTTGTTTCTGGCAATCTCCATGACTTTTATACTGACAAAAATTGTGATAAAATAGGAATCAAACAATTCCCCTTTACCCTTCCTGGAACGGGCTGCATTACTCCATTAAAAGTGTAGTGGATAGGCTGATAGTGCTGGGGAGGAGCCTGTGGTTGTGGTGCATGTTGGCACCAACGATGTGGGGAAATGCAGTCGTGAGGTCTTGGAGGAAAAATTTAGGCTGCTAGGCGGGAGACTTAAGGCCAGGACCTCCAAGGTAGCCTTCTCAGAAGTGCTACCTGTTCCACGTGCAGGAAAGGAGAGACAGGCACAAATTAGAAGTCTCAATGTGTGGATAAGACAATGGTGTAAGGAGGAAGGGTTTAAATTTGTTAGGCACTGGGATGCTTTCTGGAACAAGCGGGAGCTGTACAAAAGAGATGGTCTCCACTTGTCCCCGGATGGAACCAGGCTGCTGGCGCGTAAAATCAAAAAGGTGGTAGAGCAGTTTTTAAACTAAATCTTTGGGGAAAGCAGACAGGAGATTAAATGTCTCTGGTTCGGGAGGACTTGTCTCAAAGAGATGAAGGGTTGGCTACCATTTTTCTACCGGGTAACGGAATAGAGTTGTCCACTGTGATGGTGACAAACAGTATGGACTGTCTGCCAGAGTCTCGAGGCGGCAGGAGGAAGGTGGCGGGCCTAGCTTGCCTGGGAAAATGTAGATGTTTGTATGCAAATGCTAGAAGTGTTCGAAGTAAAATTGGTGAATTAGAATGTTTAGTGTTGGGAGAAAACATAGACATTGTGGGAATTTCAGAAAGTTGGTGGAATGAGGAGAACCAATGGGACACGGTGATTCCTGGATATAAGTTATATCGGAAGGATAGGGAGGGAAGGGTTGGAGGTGGGGTGGCTCTGTATGTCAGAGAGGACATACAGTCCAGTAAGACTGAGGTCAGAGAATTAGATTCCCTTTTAGAAATGCTTTGGGTTGAAATAGAGGGCCCATAAGGAAATTTAACTATGGGAGTTTGTTATCACCCACCAAATCAAAAGAGAGAGGACGATTATAATATGAAGGAAGGCTTAAAGATAGCGGCCAAATGTAAAAACTGTGTCGTAATAGGTGATTTTAACTACCTGCAGATTGATTGGGTCAATATGTGTTCTGGTTGAGAGAAAGAGATTGAGTTTCTTGATGCTCTCAATGACTGTGCTATGGAGCAGATGGTCTCAGAACCTACCAGGGGTGGGCAATCCTGGATTTGGTCCTAAGTAATGCCCAAGACTTGGTGAGAGATGTAAAAGTGATTGCGCTGCTTGGGAGCAGTGATCATAATGTTATTGATTTCACCGTTTCTATAAATAGGGAGTTGCCCAAAAAGACCGCCACAACCACGTTTAACTTTAAAAGGGGTAAATTCACTGAGATGAGGAGGCATGTGAGGAGGAAACTGAAAGGAAAGGTAAATACGGTCAAAACCCTTGGAAAAGCATGGAGACTATTTAAAACTATAATTCTAGAAGCTCAGATAAAATACATACCACAAGTTAGGAAAGGCACAAACAGGCATAAGAAAAGGCCTGCATGGTTAACAAACAAAGTAATGGAAGCTGCAAAAGGTAAGAAGGACTCATTTAAGCGGTGGAAAACCAGTCCAAGTGAGATTAGTAAAAGGGAACACAGGCTGTGGCAAATCAAATGCAAGACTGTGATGATGATGATGATGATGATGATGATGATGATGATGATGATGATGATGATGATGATGATGATGATGATGATGATGATGATGATGATAATAATAATAATAATAATAATAATAATAATAATAATAATACATTTTATTTGTAACCCGCCCTCCCCGCTAGGGCAGGCTCAGGGCGGCTCACAGCATAAAAATATAATATACATCAACAATTATAATTATAAAATCATCATTAAAACAATTTACAAGTTATATTAAAATTAACATTAACATAGTGGTGCTATGACATTAGGTCTTCAGTAAGGTTCAGTAGCTAAAAAACATATCCATACTTTCTTGGCTCGGCATTAGTTGAAGGCTATTTTGAAGAGGTAGGTCTTACAGGCCCTGCGGAATTGATCTAAACATCGTAGGGCCCGTACCTCTTCTGGGAGTTGATTCCACAGCAGTGGAGCTGCAGTGGAGAAGGCCCGATCCCGGGTGGCCTTCAATCTGGCCTCCCTGGCCTCCCTTGGCCCAGGGATATTCAGCTGGTTCTTTCCAGCTGACCTCAGCACTCTCTGGGGCTCATATGGGGAGAGACGGTCCCTCAAGTAGGCAGGTCCTCGGCCATATAGGGCTTTGCCTGATTAGGCAGGCAAAAAGGGACTATGAGGAGCATATTGCAAAAAACATAAAGACCAACAATAAAAATTTCTTCAAATATATTAGAAGTAGGAAACCAGCCAGGGAGGCAGTGGGGCCCTTGGATGACCATGGGGTAAAAGGATTACTGAAGGAGGATAGGGAAATGGCTGAGAAGCTGAATGAATTTTTTGCCTCCGTCTTCACTGTGGAAGATGAGAATTTTTTGCCCGCCCCAGAACCACTAATTTTGGAAGGGGTGTTGAAAAACCTGAGTCAGATTGAGGTGACAAAAGAGGAGGTCCTACAACTGATAGACAAATTAAAAACTAATAAGTCACCGGGTCTGGATGGCATACATCCGAGAGTTCTGAAAGAACTCAAAGTTGAACTTGTGGATCTTCTAACAAAAATCTGTAATCTTTCATTGAAATCTGCCTCCATTCCTGAGGACTGGAAGGTAGCAAATGTCACCCCCATTTTAAAAAGGGTTCCAGAGGAGATCCGAGAAATTACAGGCCAGTCAGTCTGACTTCAATATCGGGAAAGTTCGTAGAAAGAATTATCAAGGACAGAATGAGTAGGCACATTAATGAACATGGGTTATTGAGGAAGACTCAGCATGGGTTCTGTAAGGGAAGATCTTGCCTCACTAACCTGTTACATTTCTTTGAGGGGGTGAACAAACATGTGGACAAAGGAGACCCGATAGATGTTGTTTACCTTGACTTCCAGAAAGCTTTTGATAAAGTTCCTCATCAAAGACTCCTTAGAAAGCTTGAGAGTCATGGAGTAAAAGGACAGGTCCTCTTGTGGATCAAAAACTGGCTGAGTAATAGGAAGCAGAGAGTGAGTATAAATGGGCAGTCTTCACAGTGAAGGACGGTAAGCAGTGGGGTGCCGCAGGGCTCGGTACTGGGTCCCATGCTCTTTAACTTGTTCATAAATGATTTAGAGTTGGGAGTAAGCAGTGAAGTGACCAAGTTTGCGGATGACACTAAATTGTTCAGGGTGGTGAAAACCAGAGAGGATTGTGAGGAACTCCAAAGGGATCTGTTGAGGTGAGTGGGCGTCAATGTGGCAGATGCAGTTCAATGTGGCCAAGTGCAAAGTAATGCACATTGGGGCCAAGAATCCCAGCTACAAATACAAGTTGATGGGGAGTGAACTGGCAGAGACTGACCAAGAGAGAGATCTTGGGGTTGTGGTAGATAACTCACTGAAAATTTCAAGACAGTGTGCGTTTGCAATAAAAAAGGCCAACGCCATGCTGGGAGTTATTAGGAAGGGAGTTGAAAACAAATCTGCCAGTATCATAATGCCCCTGTATAAATCGATGCTGCGGTCTCATTTGGAGTACTGTGTGCAGTTCTGGTCGCCGCACCTCAAAAACGATATTATAGCGTTGGAGAAAGTCCAGAAAAGGGCAACTAGAATGATTAAAGGGCTGGAACACTTTCCCTATGAAGAAAGGTTGAAACGCTTGGGACTCTTTAGCTTGGAGAAATGTCGTCTGCGGGGTGACATGATAGAGGTTTACAAGATAATGCATGGGATGGAGAAAGGAGTGAAAAAAGTACTTTTCTCCCTTTCTCACAACACAAGAACTCGTGAGCATTTGATGAAATTGCTGAGCAGACAGGTTAAAACGGATAAAAGGAAGTACTTCTTCACCCAAAGGGTGATTAGCATGTGGAATTCACTGCCACAGGAGTTGGTGGCGGCCACAAGCATAGCCACCTTCAAGAGGGGGTTAGATAAAAATATGGAGCAGAGGTCCATCAGTGGCTATTAGCCACAGTGTGTGTATGTATGTATGTATGTGTGTATATATTTATAATTTTTGTTGCCACTGTGTGACACAGAGTGTTGGACTGGATGGGCCATTGGCCTGATCTAACATGGGTTCTCTTATGTTCTTACGTTCTTATGTTTTGTTAATATAATTATTCTGTTTGGGGTACGTGGCAGAAGATTCAACTCACAGTCTGGCTAGGATGGTGTTATTTTCCGTTTCTCTTTCCCTTGCTGTTTCTCCTCCTCCATGTCGGTTTCAAGAAGTCCTACCAACAAAGAACCAGCCAAGAACTCAAAATATTATTTTTGTTGTCTGGGCTTTTTTTGTTGCAGGAGCTCCTTCGCATATGAGGCCACACACCCCTCATGTAGCCAATCCTCCAAGAGCTGTCAGTAGGCCCTGTACTAAGAGTCCGGTAAGCTCTTAGAGGATTGGCTACATCAGAGGGGTGTGGCCTAAAATGCAAAGGAGTTCCGGCTGGGGGGGGGGGAAGCCCTGGCTGTTGTTGTTGGTGATTGTAACAGTCATATATTTGACTGGTCCATGGCCTTCTGTAATTTGAGATCTAGCCAAGTCTGGTGTAGCAGTTAAGTGTGTGAACACTTACCCGGGAGAACCAGGTTTGATTTCCCACTCCTTCACGTACACCTGCTGATGTGACCTTGGGCCAGCCACAAGTTCTCTTAAGGCTGTTCTACTCAAGAGAAGTTCTCTCAGAGCTCTCTCAGCCCCACCTACTTCTCAGGGTGTCTCTTGTGGGGAAGGGAAGGGAAAGGAGATTGTAAACTCCTCTTAGAATTCTTCAGGTAGTGAAGGGCGGGGTATAAATGTAATCTTTTCTTCTTCTTCTTCTTCTTCTTCTTCTTCTTCTTCTTCTTCTTCTTCTTCTTCTTCTTCTTCTTCTTCTTCTTCTCATGAATTGCAGAGGTATCATTGTAGGATTCTTGCTGTTCCAAACAACACTCTCTTTTGGATCTAAGATGGTGTTATTTGTACAAGGTCTAGAATGCCCAGGTTGTTTCTTGAAATTTCTAGGTACTGTTTCAAGAGCTCCAAGGACAACTGGTACAATGGTAACCTTCTTCTCCCTGAGGAGCTCTAACTCTATTAGTAGGTCTTGGTATTTCACCATCTTCTCCAGTTCTTTCTTTTTTATTCTGCTGTCTCCTGGGATTGTCATGCCAATGATCCAAGCCCTATTTCTGATTTCCCCCCCTACAATGGTAATACTACAGGTGTTATGCTCCAAGTATTTATCTGTTATTTATCCGTAAAACATAGCATCTTTTTTTCATCAAAGTATCTCTCCTCCACCCTCATCATTCTCCATAATCTTGTCTTGGGGGAAAAAAAAAAAGCTCTGTGTGGCCTACTATGCAAAGAAGTTCCTGCTAAGAAAAAAGCCCTGGGTGTTGCTATAACTTGGCTGTGAGTTCGTGGGTGATTTCCATCAAGGCTTTTTTTTGTGGCAGGAATTACTTTGCATATTTGGCCTCACCCCCCCCCCCCCGATGTAGCCAATCTTCGAAGCGCTTACAGGGCTTTTCTTACAGGGTCTCCTGTAAGCTCCTGGAGGATTGGCTATATCAGGGGTGTGTGTCCTAACTCACAGCCAAGTGCTTGGGAGGGCTTCTAGCCCCACTGATGGACCTCCTGATGCCACTTGGGTTTTTTGGCCACTGTGTGACACAGAGTGTTGAACTGGAGGGGCCATTGGCCTGATCCAACTGGGCTTCTCTTATGTTCTTATGTGACACAGAATGTTGGACTGGATGGGCCCTTGGCCTGATCCAATATGGCTTCTCTTATGTTCTTATGTGACACAGAGTGTTGGACTGGATGGGCCATTGGCTTCTCTTATGTTCTTATGTGACACAGAGTGTTGGACTGGATGGGCCATTGGCCTGATCCAACATGGCTTCTCTTATGTTCTTATGTGACACAGAGTGTTGGACTGGATGGGCCCTTGGCCTGATCCAACATGGCTTCTCTTATGTTCTTATGTTCTGATCATCTGGAGATCCAGGGCTTTTTTTTAGTAGCAGGACCTCCTTTCCATATTAGGCCCCACCCCCCTGATGTAGCCAATCTTCGAAGCGCTTACAGGGTTCTTCTTACAGGACCTACTGTAAACTCTTAGAGGATTGGCTATAGCAGGGGGGTGTGCCCTAAAAAGGAGTTCCTGTTACAAAAGAATCATCCTGCTTTCCACCATTAAAGTGACTTGATGTGCTTTTGGCTGGGGGGGGGGTGGCATATGCTAAAGAGTTATGCTAATGAGCTCCACCCCGTATTTTTCTACAAAACGACCCCTGCTTAGAAGCATCAAAGTGTGTGGGAACCCTTGCACCGCAACCGGACGGGAGAAGAAGTCTCGTGACGGCTGCGCACAAGTGGAAGAAAGAAATGAAAGAAGGCATATTTCCACATCACGTTGCTGACCCAAACACCTGTGAGTGAAAGCAGAGCCCATCTTTGCAGCATTTCCAAGTACAGAGCGCGAGAACACAAGGGTCATGTGATCCTTTCAGTAGCCTCCCTGCTAGTCGTCTTCCTAGAGCCCGTAAAGTATCTTTATGGGACTGCCTTACCACAGCTAGTATTGATCCCCTTGCCTGTACTGCCTCGATAGGAAGGCGGTGACCGGGATTTACTCCTGCCGTGCTCCTCTCTTCTGTGAGTGCTCATTATTCAGTGGAAAGTCCCATTTGCCTGGCAAAGTCCTTTCTCCTGCTCACAGGCTGCTCTAGCAAATTATCGATCCCTATGATGAGGACAGGAATCTTTCGCACCTTGTCCGACAATGGACCATCGAATCTGCATTCCACTCCGGCACTTTCCTCTATAGATCTTTCAAGAGGACCAGACAAATGGATCATAAAAGGAGGAGGAGGGAAATTCACCCCAAGCCCCCTGCCTTTGATGGTGCATTTGAGCTGAAGCCAAAGTTTATTGGGCTTTCTCAGGTTCTATTTGAAAACTTATAAACACTACACTTCAGAGAGCTTTATGGTCCCCTTTTTCCCTCTATCAAGAGCAGCTTTCCCATCTCAATAAAACAGATATATGCTCATCCTGAGAGACTGGTTCTGAGGTCATTGTAATGTCAGCAGGGCTGGCTTTGGAAACCAGGATTTCTGGGAGGGGGTTTGACCCCCTCCTCAGAGGATCAGCAACCCCATCTCAGTAAAGCATGCAAAACACCCGAAAGAGATGTAGAGCAAGTCTTCTCCATGCACATATTGGTTTTATGCTAGTTGATCTCTCAGGGCATTTGTTCCCCTGGCAACAGTGAGAACTGTAGGTCGGTGAACATGTGGACAATTTTGTTCAAGGTCTCTGGTTAGACAGACAGACAGACAGGTTCAAGGTTAGACAGACAGACAGACAGACAGACAGACAGACAGACAGACAGACAGACAGACAGACAGACAGACAGACAGACAGACAGATAGATAGATAGATAGATAGATAGATAGATAGATAGATAGATAGATAGATAGATAGATAGATAGATAGATAGATAGATAGATAGATAGATAGATAGAGATGGCTTGGTGTGGCCTAATATGCAAATGAGTTTCTGATGGCCTTTTCTTAAAAAAAGCCATACACAAGACAATGGTAATGTCGACAGACAGACAGACAGACAGTCAGACAGACAGACAGACAGACAGACAGACAGACGGACAGACAGACGGACGGACGGACGGACGGACGGACAGACAGACAGACAGACAGACAGACAGACAGACAGACAGACAGACAGACAGACAGAGATAGATAGATAGATAGATAGATAGATAGATAGATAGATAGATAGATAGATAGATAGATAGATAGATAGATAGATAGATAGATAGATAGATATTCTTACATGCTGAATACAGGTAAAGGGGTGTTCCTCTCAGTGCCCTCCCCATACTCTCTGACACTTTCCATACATCCTAGGGTCTTGTAAATTACCATGCCTGGCTTATTGTCTATTATTCTCACCTCACAATTTTCTGGCTTTGTTCCTAGTACCTGATAGTTCAATGAATGTGCTTTTCCAGTATGTCATAATCCAAGTGCTCAAAACTGTCAAATAACAACAAAATACACTACGAGGATGTGGGGTGGGTGATGACTTCGATGGTGAATATCTGGGCATCCAGCCCGAACGCTGTACCTCAGCTGGTTTGCACCCCTTAGTCTACTCTCTGCCTATAAAGGCTTGTGTCCTGCTCAAACAGTTCCTTCCCCCACACTGCATTTTGTTTTCTTGATGGCGTTCAATGAAATGACTACTCTTGTATGACTTGGGAGGTGGGTACATTCCGAGGAAACTAACTTTATCAAAATCCTTTCAGTTCCTCAAAATTCCTTAGAAGTTAAATCAGCTAGATTCGCCTCAAAATTTCCCTGAGGCGTCAGTCAGTGGTAACCTATAAGTTATATGAACTGTGCCTGCCTCATGGACCGTACTGGAAACAAAGTGGCTACACAGTTAAGAGATCAAAGCAAAACCACTGTGCAAACACAAAATAAATCAACAATATTAGAACAAAGAGTCCAAATAATTTTTAAAGATACCCCATAAACACAGGAAGTATATTTCATGAGGGGATGGATTCCACAATAATTTTCTAGAAGATTCCATGGAGAATGCAAAAGGTCCATTCCAAAGGCTTCCCCTGGAAATTCAATCACAGTTGGGAAATGCCTGGAGATTTGGGGGTGGAGCCTAAGGAGTGCAGGGTTTGGAGAGAGGGGGGACCTGAGCAGGGTACAATGCCATAGAGCCTAAATCTCAAAATCAGTCATTTTATCCAGGAGAATTGATCGTTGTGAACTAGAGGTCAGTTGTAATACCGGGAGATCTCCAGGCCCACCTAGAGGCTCGTAACGCTATGAGTTCTGGACAATATATACCCCGGAGAACACTTTGATCCGGCGCTCAACATCTGCTGACCATCTTTGGCCCAAAGGACATCCGACTAGCCTTGACCAGGGCCAGGGCCTTCTCAGCCTTGGCCCCAAACTGGTGGACTCAGCTCCCCTCAGAGATCCAGGCCCTTACTGAATTTTTACCTTTCCGTAGGGCCTGTAAGACGGAGCTATTCCACCAGGCATTTGGTTGAGGTGGCGGGCATCCTATCCCATCGGCTGACCCTATGTTGCAATACCACCCCTGCTGAAATACAGATTCCATACTATCTGACGTTCAGTATATTATCTGACGTTCAGGCAAATAGGCGTGAAAAACCTCAGCTTGAGACCCTGGAGAGCCGCTGCCAGTCTGAGTAGACAATACTGACTTTGATGGACCCAGGGTCTGATTCAGTAGAAGGCAGCTTCATATGTTCATATGTTCATATATGATGTGCCCAACTGAGCTGCCAAATTGTACTGCTTCCTTTTATTGGTTTTAATTGTTGTTTTACTGTTTTAAAATGTTGTGACCCGCCCTGAGCCCATTCAGGAAAGGGCGGAATATAAATTATCGAAAATAAAGAAATAAATAATAAATGTTTTCATGAGTTCTAAATCCCCCCCCCCAAAAAAAAGCCCCCCCCCTCTCTCCTATTAATAGATTTTGCTACAATAAAATGGCTTCTTGGAGAGCCAGTTTGGTGTAGTGGTTAAGTGTGTGGATTCTTATCTGGGAGAACCGGGTTTGATTCCCCACTCCTCCACTTGCAACTGCTGGGATGGTCTTGAGTCAGCCATAGATCTGGCAGAGGTTGTCCTTGAAAGGGCAGCTGCTGGGAGAGCCCTCTCAGCTCCACTCACCTCACAGGGTGTCTGTTGTGGGGGGGAGAAGATGTAGGAGATTGTAAGCCGCTCTGAGTCTCTGATTCAGAGAGAAGGGCGGGATATTAATCTGCAATTTTTCTTCTTCTCTTTAAGATCAATTACAAGCCCTTCTTCCGTTTGCATTGCAGTTCTGCTGTCCTATGGACAAACGTGAGGCGTCTCCTGAGCCAAAGATCTCCATCCAGGGGTCTCTCTATTATTACAATAACTCCCATTCCAGGTCAATACATGGTAGTAATTTCCCATTAAGCAGATATTATGTCCTTTTATTACATTCTCCGAGTCTCATTATTCTACATTTATCTGGATTGAATTTGCTATCTATTAGCTGGAGCGCTTTGCTGATCGAAGCCCTTCCCTACCGGCCAACATTGTTTCTTGTAGGTGACCTTTCCCCCCAATTTAGCATCGTCTGTGCCACCGAAATCCTTAGTTTAAAAGAGTTTGGTGTCACTCAGGGGATTGGGGGAAATGGCAGATCTCACATCGATCACTCCGGTGCCTTCGACGTGAGGAAGTGAGCTTCGTCGGGCTTCCAAATGTGGCTTCCTTCGTTTCGATGAATGTCCGCTTGGAACAAAGGCACTTTCATTCAAAAAGTTAAAGCAGATATGGAGGCACCAAAGCTTGCTTGACCTCTATAGGCCTCAAGGACTTCACCCACATTGGTCCATGTGTCAGATCCATAATGTGAAAAGCATTGCAGCTTACTCCCCAAAGCAGTCTCAGAGCAGCTTACAATCTCCTTTCCCTTCCCCTCCCCTCCCCACACCAGACACCCTGTGATACCTCCACCCTGTGTAGTCTGACAGGGAGTGCTTTTGAGAGGTACAACTCTGCCAGAACTTGTGACTGACTCAAGGTCATGTCAGCAGGAGGAGGAGAAGAAGAAGAAGATGATGATATTGGATTTATATCCCGCCCTATACTCTGAATCTCAGAGTGGTCACAATCTCTGTTACCTTCCTCCCCCACAACGGACACCCTGTGAGGTGGGTGGGGCTGAGAGAGCTATCACAGAAGCTGCCCTTTCGAGGACAGCTCTGCAAGAGATATGGCTTGACCCAAGGCCATTCCAGCAGCTGCAAGTGGAGGAGTGTGGAATCAAACCTGGTTCTCCCAGGTAAGAGTCCATTCATTTAACCACTACACCAAACTGGCTTTCTGTCGGCATGCAGATGGTCCCAGGTTCAATTCCCCAGCATCTTCTGCTAAAATGTCCCATGGTGGGTGATGGGAAAGGCCCTCCTGCCGTCCCCTTCTTCTTTTGCCTTCTGTCTTTCCCAGCATCAGGGTCTTCTCCAGGGAGTGCTCCCTTCTCATTGGGTGGCCAAAGGATTTGAGCTTCAGCTTCAGCATCTGCCCTTCCAGGGAACAGTCTGGGTTGATTTCCCTTGGGACTGACTGATTGGATCTTCTTGCAGTCCAAGAGACTCTCAAGAGTCTTCTCCAGTGAGTGCCCCCTTCTCATTGGGTGGCCAAAGTATTTGAGCTTCAGCTTCAGCATCTGACCTTCCAGGGAACAGTCTGGGTTGATTTCCCTTAGGACTGATTGATTGGATCTTCTTGCAGTCCAAGGGACTCTCAAGATTCTTCTCCAGAGAGTGCTCCCTTCTCATTGGGTGGCCAAAGTATTTGAGCTTCAGCATCTGACCTTCCAGGGAACAGTCAGGGTTTATTTCTCTTAGGACTGACTGATTGGATCTTCTTGCAGTCCAGGAGACTCTCAAGAACCTGAAGAACTTCAAACGATACCCAATACTTTGTTTCAAAAGTATAAGAGTTTTATTGAGAACTGTGTTCAGGGAAAGTACGAGTTGACTCTGATAACGGGGTCAGCTATTG
Source organism: Heteronotia binoei (assembly GCF_032191835.1). Lineage (NCBI taxonomy): Eukaryota > Metazoa > Chordata > Lepidosauria > Squamata > Gekkonidae > Heteronotia > Heteronotia binoei. Next base: position 175,504,167 of record NC_083226.1, read on the forward strand.
ATACATTCTTTATGCGGTTGTAACCGAAACAATAAAACCTTCCAGGGAACACTTTGGGAGACAGTTGTCTGTTCCCAGGGTCCCTTATCTCCAAGGAGGAGGAAGGAGTCTTCCTGTGATGTGCTGGCCGGCTGGCTTCAAAGGACACCTGCAGATGTTTTCTAGAGGCTATCGGTCACCCTTCAGTGGTTACAGTTTGTTTGAAATGCAAGCATTCTTTTAGTAGGCTTTCACTACGAGGGCATGGGATTAGTAGGCCGTTACAATATGGAGTCGGTTAGGCTAATATCACAAGCTCAGCATACATAACAGTTACAAGTTCTGACACTCCAGTGAGTGCTCCCTTCTCATTTGGTGGCCAAAGTATTGGAGCTTCAGCTTCAGCATCTGACCTTCCAGGGAGCAGTCTGGGTTGATTTCTCTTAGGACTGACTGATTGGATCTTCTTGCAGTCCAAGGGACTTTCAAGAGTCTTCTCCAGGGCGTGCTCCCTTCTCATATGGTGGCCAAAGTATTGGAGCTTCAGCTTCAGCATCTGACCTTCCAGGGAGCAGTCTGGGTTGATTTCTCTTAGGACTGACTGATTGGATCTTCTTGCAGTCCAAGGGGCTCTCAAGATGCTAGTAGGTGATCACTAACTCTTGCCCCACAGAGTCCCCAGTGAGACCAGTCTCTTCATAGTTCAGGCTTCACTTCTGAGCTGGGTAGCAGCTGCCTGACAGCTGAAGGCTTCTGTGGTTGCCTTGCCAAAATGAAACGTAGCCAATGGCTCCAGAGCCCAAGTGTTCCTGGAAGTATTTGACATAGATTCGATTAAAAATGGGCTTTTGGGGATCAGGGCTCAGGCAGCAGTGAAACAGGAGTTTTAGTGTGGGTAAGATTTTAAGCTGTTTAATTGGATCCTAATTTGAATTTTAATGGGATTTAATATTTGGTTGTTTGCTTTCTGTATATCCTGAGCATGCTGGAAGAAGCAAACCATAAACAGAACTTCCTTCCTTCGTTCCTTTGGTGTAGTGGTTAAGTGCGTGGACTCTTATCTGGGAGAACCGGGTTTGATTCCCCACTCCTCCACTTGCACCTGCTGGAATGGCCTTGGGTCAGCCACAGCTCTCATAGGAGTTGTCCTTGAAAGGGCAGCTTCTGGGAGAACTCTCTCAGCCCCCACCCACCTCATAGGGTATCTGTTGTGGGAGAAGGAGATAAAGGAGATTGTAAGCTGCTCTGAGACCCTGATTCAGAGAGAAGGGTGGAGGATAAATCTGCAGTTTTCCTTCCTTCCTTCCTTCCATCCTTCCTTTGGTGTAGTGGTTAAGTGCATGGACTCTTATCTGTTGTGGGAGAAGGAGATAAAGGAGACTGATTCAGAGAGAAGGGTGGAGGATAAATCTGCAGTTTTCCTTCCTTCCTTCCTTCCTTCCTTCCTTCCTTCCTTCCTTCCTTCCTTCCTTCCTTCCTGCCTTCCTGCCTTCCTGCCTTCCTTCCTTCCTTCCTTCCTTCCTTCCTTCCTTCCTTCCTTCCTTCCTTCCTTCCTTCCTTCCTTCCTTCCTTCCTTCCTTCCTTCCTTCCTTCCTTCCTTCCTTCCTTCCTTCCTTCCTCAGGAGGAGACAGCTCTAGGGAACATGGTTACTACAAGGTCCATAGCAAGAGAAATGGACCTGTAAATATGTAGAGTTGTAGTTCTCCCTCCCATTGGCAATTCCTGCTTCTCACTGCCTTCTCCATTAGCTAGCAGGAGGGGTGGGGGAATGCCACTGCCCTGATGGCATGATGACATTTCTAGGGGAAAGTGCCATAATACTATAGGAATTGCTGTGCATTCTTTGGTAACACTAGAGATGGTGTGATGTCAGTTCCAGGAAGTTCATGCCTTCTCAACAATGGGACCTCCTATATCTCTACCCTTGTCTCCCACTGTGTAGCAACTAATGGCACCCCAATGTTTCTGCCACCCATCTTCCACTGGTCCCAGCCATCAGACAACAACCCTAATCCCAGGCCTCAGCTTCAGCGGGAGCTCACAGGAGCACAGCTCCGGAACCTTTCGACAGTTCCACCTCCTCCTTCCCACCTTGTCCGTTGAATAGTAGGTGCAGCTGCATAACAATGCCTGGATGAGCTCCACCAGCTTTTTCCCCTCCCAAACGACCCCTGCAAACAATGAAGGGAACCCAACTTTGAACTTAGCCGAGAAGTGACCCCGTGGCGCAGAGTGTTAAAGCTGCGGTGCTGCAGTCCTAAGCTCTGCTCACGACCTGAGTTCGATCCCCAGCGGAAGCTGGGTTTTCAGGTAGCCGGCTGGAGGTTGACTCAGCCTTCCATCCTTCCGAGGTTGGTCAAAGGAGTACCCAGCTTGCTGGGGGGGAAGCGTAGATGACTGGGGGAGGCAATGGCAAACCACCCCGTCGAAAGTCTGCCGCGAAAACGTTGTGAAAGCAACGTCACCCCAGAGTCGAAAACGACTGGTGCTTGCGCAGGGGACAGTGGGTGAATAGGCAATGGGTGAGAACTTCAATGCAAGGAAACAAAAGGCATGAATAGAAAGAATCACAGATGACATTTGCACAAGAGAGAGATTGGTGTGTGTGTGTGTGTGGGGGGGGGGGAAACTGAAGCAACAGGGATGAGAAATTTGAAACCTTCCCTACTGACCCCTCCCCCCCAGGACAGCAGCTCTCTTGGGTAGAATTCCAGCCATTCAAATCCTGACCCCTCCCTTTCTCCCCACATTTCTCCAATAAGTGATTATTTTCGTACAAGATACACCAGCAATTTGGGGGCTGTCGAAGTGCCATAAGCCTCGTCTTCCTTTGACTGTTTCGCTTCTCTCTGTTCCCCGAGGATGTACCTCAATGATTATTTCTATCTTTATTTTTTTTTTTCCCTTTAGCATTTTCTCTCTCTGGCTCTCTCTCTCTCTCTCTCTCTCTCTTTTTAAACAGCTGTACTTCCCCTAAGGGAGATTTGCAGCCGTAAATCCGTAGTGCCATTAAATGCAGTAAAGGAAAATCTAGACAGTTCGATTCCTCGGATAGTGGATTAACATCCATATATGCGGCGTGAGCCAAGGGAGCGAGTCAAACACACATACACGCACCAAAAAAAAAAAAAAACGTATCCAAGATCTTCTTGCCCATTTGGGTTCATTAAATTAGGATATGATTCCTCTCCACCGTTGTCAATAGCATCACACATTTAAGAAGACGAATGAAAAAGGCACTCAGTAATAAGGCACGGAAGTTACTTTGACGTCCCTTTGTTGAAGATTCTTTTGCTTTGGACCACGGGCAAAGTTAGAGCTTCTGCTAGCAATAGCAGATGGACATTTCCAGGGCTTTTTTAGGTCGAAAAAGCCCATTTGCATTTTAGAAGAAGAAGAAGATATTGGATTTATATCCCGCCCTCCACTCCGAAGAGTCTCAGAGCGGCTCACAATCTCCTCTACCTTCCTCCCCCACAACAGACACCCTGTGAGGTGAGTGGGGCTGGAGAGGATTCTCACAGCAGCTGCCCTTTCAAGAACAACCTCTGCCAGAGTTATGGCTGACCCAAGGCAATTCCAGCAGGTGCAAGTGGAGGAGTGGGGAATCAAACCCAGTTCTCCCAGATAAGAGTCCACACACTTAACCACTACACCAAACTGGCTCACACCCTCTCGTGCCAAGCCAGCCGGAACTGCGTTCCTGCTAAAAAAAAACCCTGGACATTTCAGTCCACGGGTATCTGACTCATGGAATAAATCCCATGGAGGTCTCCATGCCTGCAGAGTCATTCAAGGCCTTTGCACATGTGTAGACTGGCCACATCTCTACTTCTTGAACTCAGGGCTGCCATTCTCTAGGTGGGGCTTGGAGATCTAGAATCCATGACTGAGAAAGGCAGTCCCGAATGAGTAGAAAAGGGAAGAGTCTGAGAGCAGTTTGGTGTAGCGGTGAAGTGTGCAGACTCTTATCTGGGAGAACCGGCCCTGATTCCCCACTCCTCCACTTGCACCTGCTGGAATGGCCTTGGGTCCGCCAGAGCTCTCTTATCTGGGAGAACCGGGTTTGATTCCCCACTCCTCCACTTGCACCTGCTGGAATGGCCTCGGGTCAGCCAGAGCTCTCTTATCTGGGAGAATCGGGTTTGATTCCCCACTCCTCCACTTGCACCTGCTGGAATGGCCTTGGGTCAGCCATAGCTCTCTTATCTGGCAGAACCGGGTTTGATTCCCACTCCTCCACTTGCAGCTGCTGGAAAGGCCTTGGGTCAGCCAGAGCTCTCCTATCTGGGAGAACCGGGTTTGATTCCCCACTCCTCCACTTGCAGCTGCTGGAATGGCCTTGGGTCAGCCATAGCTCTCTTATCTGGCAGAACCGCGTTTGATTCCCCACTCCTCCACTTGCAGCTGCTGAAATGGCCTTGGGTCAGCCAGAGCTCTCTTATCTGGGACAACCGGGTTTGATTCCCCACTCCTCCACTTGCACCTGCTGGAATGGCCTTGGGTCAGCCATAGCTCTCTTATCTGGCAGAACCGGGTTTGATTCCCACTCCTCCACTTGCAGCTGCTGGAAAGGCCTTGGGTCATAAGAACATAAGAACATAAGAGAAGCCATGTTAGATCAGGCCAATGGCCCATCCAGTCCAACATTCTGTGTCACACAGCGGCCAATTATATATATATATATATATATATATACACACACACACACTGTGGCTAATAGCCACTGATGGACCTCTGCTCCATATTTTTATCTAACCCCTTCTTGAAGGTGGCTATGCTTGTGGACGCCACCACCTCCTGTGGCAGTGAATTCCACATGTTAATCACCCTTTGGGTGAAGAAGTACTTCCTTTTATCCGTTTTAACCTGTCTGCTCAGCAATTTCATCGAATGCCCACGAGTTCTTGTATTGTGAGAAAGGGAGAAAAGTACTTCTTTCTCTACTTTCTCCATCCCATGCATTATCTTGTAAACTTCTATCATGTCACCCCTCAGTCGACGTTTCTCCAAGCTAAAGAGCCCTAAGCGTTTCAACCTTTCTTCATAGGGAAGGTGTTCCAGCCCTTTAATCATTTTAGTTGCCCTTTTCTGAACTTTCTCCAATGCTATAATATCCTTTTTGAGGTGCGGCGACCAGAACTGCACACAGTACTCCAAATGAGACCGCACCATCGATTTATACAGAGGCATTATGATACTGGCTGATTTGTTTTCAATTCCCTTCCTAATAATTCCCAGCATGGCGTTGGCCTTTTTTATTGCAAACGCACACTGCCTTGACATTTTCAGTGAATTATCTACCATGACCCCAAGATCTCTCTCTTGGTCTGTCTCTGCCAGTTCACACCCCATCAACTTGTATTTGTAGCTGGGATTCTTGGCCCCAATGTGCATTACTTTGCACTTGGCCACATTGAACCGCATCTGCCACGTTGACGCCCACTCACCCAGCCTCAACAGATCCCTTTGGAGTTCCTCACAATCCTCTCTGGTTCTCACCACCCTGAACAATTTAGTGTCATCCGCAAATTTGGCCACTTCACTGCTCACTCCCAACTCTAAATCATTTATGAACAAGTTAAAGAGCATGGGACCCAATACCGAGCCCTGCGGCACCCCACTGCTTACCGTCCTCCACTGCGAAGACTGCCCATTTATACTCACTCTCTGCTTCCTATTACTCAGCCAGTTTTTGATCCACAAGAGGACCTGTCCTTTTACTCCATGACTCTCAAGCTTTCTAAGGAGCCTTTGATGAGGAACTTTATCAAAAGCTTTCTGGAAGTCAAGGTAAACAACATCTATCGGGTCTCCTTTGTCCACATGTTTGTTCACCCCCTCAAAGAAATGTAACAGGTTAGTGAGGCAAGATCTTCCCTTGCAGAACCCATGCTGAGTCTTCCTCAATAACCCGTGTTCATCAATGTGCCTACTCATTCTGTCCTTGATAATGGTTTCTACCAACTTTCCCGGTATTGAAGTCAGACTGACTGGCCTGTAATTTCCCGGATCTCCTCTGGAACCCTTTTTAAAGATGGGGGTGACATTTGCTACCTTCCAGTCCTCAGGAACGGAGGCAGATTTCAATGAAAGATTACAGATTTTTGTTAGAAGATCCACAAGTTCAACTTTGAGTTCTTTCAGAACTCTCGGATGTATGCCATCCGGACCCGGTGACTTATTAGTTTTTAATTTGTCTATCAGTTGTAGGACCTCCTCTTTTGTCACCTCAATCTGACTCAGGTCTTTCAACACCCCTTCCAATATTAGTGGTTCTGGGGCGGGCAAACACTTCTCATCTTCCACGGTGAAGACGGAGGCAAAAAATGCGTTCAGCTTCTCAGCCATTTCCCCATCCTCCTTCAGTAATCCTTTTACCCCATGGTCATCCAAGGGCCCCACTGCTTCCCTGGCTGGTTTCCTACTTCTAATATATTTGAAGAAATTTTTATTGTTGGGTCAGCCAGAGCTCTCCTATCTGGGAGAACCGGGTTTGATTCCCCACTCCTCCACTTGCAGCTGCTGGAATGGCCTTGGGTTAGCCATAGCTCTCTTATCTGGCAGAACCGCGTTTGATTCCCCACTCCTCCACTTGTAGCTGCTGGAATGGCCTTGGGTCAGCCAGAGCTCTCTTATCTGGGAGAACCGCGTTTGATTCCCCACTCCTCCACTTGCACCTGCTGGAATGGCCTTGGGTCAGCCACAGCTCTCTTATCTGGTAGAACCGGGTTTGATTCCCCACTCCTCCACTTACAGCTGCTGGAATGGCCTTGGGTCAGCCAGAGCTCTCTTATCTGAGAGAACCGGGTTTGATTCCCCACTCCTCCACTTGCACCTCCTGGAATGGCCTTGGGTCAGCCAGAGCTCTCTTATCTGGGAGAACCGGGTTTGATTCCCCACTCCTCCACTTGCACCTGCTCAGGGCTTTTTTGGTAGCAGGAACTCCTTTGCATATCAGGCCACACACCCCTGATGTAGCCAATCCTCCTGGATTCACAGCAGGCCCTGCACTAAGAGCCCTGGAAGCTGCACCTGCTGATGTTACCTTGGGTCCGCTGCAAGTTCTCTCAGAGCTGTTCTGCTCAAAATAAGTTCTGAGATAGGGCTGCCAATCCCCTGGTGGGGTCAGGGGGTTCCCCGATTTGGAGGCCTTCTCCCTGTTTCAGGGTCATCAGAAAGCGGGGGCGGGGGAGGAAATGTCTCCTGGGCACTCCATCATTCCCTATGGAGCCCATTCCCATAGGTTATAATGGAGAATTGATCTGCGGGTATCTGAGGATCTGGGGGGGGGGTGTTTTTTGAGGTTGAGACACCGACCTTTCAGCATAGCATCCCGTGCCTCTCCCCAAAATACCCTCCAATTTTCAAAAAAATTGGACTAGGGGGTCTAATTCTATGAGCCCCAAAAGAAGGTGCCTCTATCTTTCACTATTTCCAGTGGAAGGAAGGCATTTAAAAAGGTGTGCAGTCCCTTTAAATGCGATGGCCAGAACTTCCTTTGGAGTTCAATCATGTTTCTCACACCCTTGCTCCTGGCTCCACCCCCAAAGTCTCCTGGCTCCACCCCCAAAGTCCCCAGGTATTTCTTGAATTGGACTTGGCAACCCTACTTGACAACCCTATTCTGAGAGCTCTCTCAGCCCCACCTACCTCACAGGGTGTTTGTTGTGTGGAGGGGAAGGGAAAGGAGATTGTAAGACGCTCTGAGACTCTTTCAGGGAGTGAAGCATGGGGTGTGTATCCAATCTCCTCCTTTTCCTTACTAACAACAGTTGTGGCAGGGTTGGAGCTTTCACGAGATTGCTCACCTCTTCGGATACAGCTAGAACATGAGTCCATCTGTCCTTGTATCTTGGAGAGTTGAGTGATTTCAGATGCCGAATGTCAATAGCAGGTAAACGACAATAGCAGGCATGATTGGAAGAAGAAGAAGAATTCTACCATGGATTTGTAGCCTGCCCTTCTCTCCAAATTTCAGAGTCTCAGAGCGGCTCACAATCTCCTTTACCTTCCTCCCCCACAACAAACAGCTGTGAGGTAGGTGGGACTGAGAGAGCTCTCCCAGAAGCTGCCCTTCCAAGGACAGCTCTGCGAGAGCTATGGCTGACCCAAGGCCATTCCAGCAGCTGCAAGTGGAGGAGTGGGGAACCTGATCTAACATGGCTTCTCTTATGTTAAAACCTGGTTCTCCCAGATAAGAGTCTGCACACTTAACTACTACACCGAACTGGCTCTCTCTGAGTTGGGAAATATCTGCAGATTTGGGTTGTGGTGCCAGAGGATGATAGAGTTTGGGGGAGAATGGATCTCAGCAAAGTACAATGCCATACAGTTTTCTTTAAAAGCCGAAATCAGCTATTTTTTTTTTCTCCAGGGGGACTGATCCCTATTGTCTGGAGAGACATCCTAATAACCAGTCCCCAGGCCCCGCCTGGAGGTTGGCAACCTTAACAGAAGCAGCCCTAGCCTCACAATTAGAGTCTTAACCTGGCCGCGCTTTAAGCCAAAATGGGATTTTACAGGTTCAATTCCTCGGCAAGACAAAAGGCAGTGCGGACAACCGTAGAATCCGCTCCACAATATTGATTGAAACTGCTTGAGCATTCCTGCGGGTAATACTTTCTTTGTTTGCTTAAGCAAAAATAGCTCATTTGTCTCTTTAATAAGAACATTATGGATACCCCATGAATTGGTATGTCAGCAGTAGTTTGGAACGATGGTACGTTCACCGACAGGCCGGCCAAGAATAAATAAGCAACCTTGAGCAAATGCTGGTTGTTAGTGCAATAGATGAACCTCAGGGCAAAATATCTCCCAACTTTTCTCCTGACACAAATATGAGCAGAACGGTCGTTTCTTTGGGAAGAGGAAACGGATGACGAAGGCGTGACTGGAATTATCCCGCCGGCTTTTAAAATATATATATTTTTTTAATTAGCATTTTTCCCAACCGAATGTGCAAATCTGAGAGCGGCGAACTGCTATTTTAAAAAGGTAGTCCCCTGTGCAAGCACCAATTGTTTCCGACTCGGGGGTGATGTCACATCACGACGTTTTCACAGCAGGCTTTTTTACGGGGTGGTTTGCTCGTGCCTTTCCCAGTCATCTACACTCCCCCCCACCCCCCAGCAAGCTGGGTACTCATTTGACCAACCTCGGAAGGATGGAAAGCTGAGTCAACCTTGAGTTGGCTACCTGAACCCAGCTTCTGCCAGGATCCAACTCAGGTCGTGAGCAGAGCTTCAACTGCAGCACTGCGCCACAGGGCTGCGCACCGGGTTAGGAGCCTGGGAGTTCTACTGGAGCCTTCATTATCAATGGAGGCCCAGATTGCAGCCACTGCCAAGTCAGCCTTCTTCCATCTACGGCGGGCAAAGCAGTTGGCTCCCTTCCTAGAGCGCCAAGATCTGGCAACGGTGCTTCACGCAACGGTCACCTCGAGACTGGATTACTGCAATGCCCTCTACATGGGGCTGCCTCTGTACCGAACCCGGAAACTGCAGCTGGTGCAGAATGCAGTGGCTAGACTGTTGTTGGGGCTTCCTAAATGGGAGCACATACAGCCTGGACTGCGCGAACTGCACCGGGTCCGTTACAAAGTGCTGGTCATTACCTTTAAAGCCCTATATGGCCGAGGACCTGTCTACCTTAGGGACCGTCTCTCCCCATATGAGCCCCAGAGAGTACTGAGGTCAGCCGGAAAAAAACTTGTCGACTACCCCTGGACCGAGAGAGGTGAAGCTGCAAAGCACCCGTAACCGGGCCTTCTCCTCTATAGCCCCGAGCCTATGGAACCAACTTCCAGAGGAAATGCGGGCCCTGCGGGATCTAGAACAATTCCGCAGGGCCTGCAAGACCTTCCTCTTCCGACTGGCTTTCGCTGATGAAAAAGGAAACTGCTAATGGAAACCGCCATCACAAAAAACATAAAGCCAACCTAGCATTAGCACTTTAGCAATTAATTGTAACCTACTTTTTAAACTTAACCAGAATTTTTAACTGAAATGTTTATAATGTCTAAATGTAATTTTATTTACCTTTGTATAACTGAAACCTGAACGATGCTGTTAGCCGCCCTGAGCCCGCTCCGGCGGGGAGGGCGGGATACAAATAAAATTTTGTTGTTGTTGTTGTTAATCTGCTATTAACAGGCCGTTATTAATTTGGATGCCCTGGCCTTGGAAGGGAAACCACCGAGGAATACCACGGAGGCAGGCAATGGCAAGCCACCTTTGAAGGTTGCTTCCCTCGAAAACCCCACTAGAGGTCACCGTAAGTCAGCTGTGAATAGAGAGCATAAAAAGAAAAATCAGATTCGGAAGATGGTGCTGGTTGGGAAGGCTGAGGTCCTGAGGAACGTTGGGATCCCCATCTGCAAGGTGCATTTTTTTGTAGGAGGAACTCCTTTGCATATTAGGCCACATATTCCTGGTGCAGGCTGCGGAGAAACACCATTTTAGGCTAGGGTTATCTCTGAGTTGGCAGGAAGAGGCTGTCAAACACAAAGAAGGTTTTAGGCCTAGTCTCTTCCCCCTTCTCCCCCCCCCCCCTTTTGTCTGGAACCAGCAATTCTGAGAGGGGCCTCCTTGGTGTTGCCAAGTCCAATTCAAGAAATATCTGGGGACCTTGGGGGTGGAGCCAGGAGACATTGGGGGTGGAGCCAAGATCAAGGCTGTGACAAGCAGAATTGAACTCCAAAGGGAGTTCTGGCCCTCACATTTAAAGGGACGGCACACCTTTTCAATGCCTTCCTTCCATAGGAAATAATGGATAGGGGCAGCTTCTTTTGGGGCTCATAGAATTGGACCCCCTGGTCCAATCTTTTTGAAACTTGGGGGGGGGGGTATTTTGGGGAGCGGCACTAGATGCTATACTGAAAATTTGGTGCCTCTACCCCAAAAAACACCCCCCCAGAGCCCCAGATACGCGTGTCTCAATTCTCCATGATTTTCTATGGGAATAAATCTCCATAGGGAATAATAGAGTTCCCAGCAGACATTTCCCTCCCCCCCCCCCGCTTTCTGACGACCCTGAAGCGGGGGAGGGCTTCCAAAACGGGGGATCCCCTGCCCCCACCTGGGGATTGGCAACCCTAGGCCTCCTAGAGGGGCAGGAAGTCTTTTCAGGCTGGTCTCCCAGAAGGCTGCAGGAGGGTAAAGCAGTTCCTGAGCGGGAACGGCAAGTGATATTGGCGATTTGGGGGCGGGAAAACGGTTCGTTAAAGTTGGCTGTCAGGCAGTTCAGTCCTGACAGTTAAAAGTGGAAAGGCAGGCAGTCTTGGAGTTCTGACCTGGGGTTCAGACAGACTCAGGAAGGTATCGTCACGCTTGCAGCATTCCAAGCAAACTGCCTGTCCTGCATAGGCTTGCCAATCCCCAGGTCCAAGCGGGGGATCTCTTGGTTTTACAGGCTTCCCCCAGCCCCAGCCAGCTGGCCGCCGGAGGGGTAAGCCCCGTCCCCACAGTCACCATGTACCTCTAGAGCTCTGGCAGGTTTAGAAACCCGCAAACAGGTCTGTTTTTAGAATGTGTGCCTTTAGAGCTGAGCAGGAAACAGGAAGCGCTTCGTGGGGAAGGGTCAGCAGCAGTTTCGTCAGAGCACAGAGCACACCCTCCGTTTGTTTTGCTTTCGTTTTCAGAGCAAGTAAAGTTGAGGAGGAACCAGACCCGGTAAGTGTGTGTGTGTGAGAGAGAGAGGGGGTGGGGGCAGGGGATTCCCTGGTTTGGAGGTCCCCCCCCCACTTTAGAAAGCAGGGGGTGGGGGAGGGAAATGGCTACTGGGCACTCTATTATTCCCTATGGAGAATGATTTAGGGAATAATGGGAAATTGATCTGCGGGAATCTGGGGCTCTTGGGTGGATGTCCTTCGCGGTAGAGGCATTAAATTTGCAGCATAGCATCTGATGCCTTTCCCCAAAACACTCTCCAAGTTTCAAAAGGATTGGACCAGGGGTGGGGCCAATTCTATGAGCCCCCAAAGAAAGTGCCCCTATCCTTCATTATTTCTAATGGAGGGAAGGCATTGAAATTGTGTGCGGTCCCTTTCAATGTGACGGCCAGAATTCCCTTTGGAGTTTAATTGTACTTGTTCCAACCTTGCTCATGACTCCACCCCCAGTGTCTCCTGGCCCCACCCCCAAAGTCTCCTGGCTCGACCCCCAAAGTCCCCAGATATTTTTTGACATGGACTTGGCAACTCTAGCCCTGTGTGACATCCAGCCAGGGCAAGTATTAAAATAGGGAGAGAAGGAGCATTTTTCCTCTACTATGATTTCTTTCTGTTCACTCTTTTAAAAATGCCTCTCAATAATTCTGATCTTTAAATAAATGTTGCTTGTTTAAAGTGGAGTCCCTCTGTACCACCTAGTTCCCCCAACCGCCTGTAACACTAGGAGTGAGCTGGGGAACCCCTAGAGTGGAGAAAAGTGGCACAGTGGCTGGTTGCCAACTCTCCAGGGGAGCCCCAAAGATCCATGGGAAGCCCTGAGCAGGGTTCCTAGTGAGTCCAGAGGGAGGTTAGGAGGCTGTCCCGCCTAACCAGAGCCTAGACAGGGACAGTGGTGACAGTGAATACCCTGAGTCAGCAAAGTGGAGCGGCCCTTTCTGGTCGGTATACCGGGAAGGGCTGGCCGGGGCCGGGGCAAGCTAGCAGATTTGGGATTGGTCCGCCACAGTGCCAATCCTCCAAGAGCTTACAGGGCTTTTCTTACAGGGCCTACTGTAAGCTACTGCAGGTTAGGATTTCAGTTCACCTTTCTCATCAGCTTGGCTCACTTCTTGAAGAAGAAGAAGCTATTGGATTTATATCCCGCCCTCCACTCCGAAGAGTCTCAGAGCGGCTCACAATCTCCTTTACCTTCCTCCCCCACAACAGACACCCTGTGAGGTAAATGAAGATATTGGATTTATATCCCGCCCTCCACTCCGAAGAGTCTCAGAGCGGCTCACAATCTCCTTTACCTTCCTCCCCCACAACAGACACCCTCTGAGGTAGGTGGGGCTGAGAGAGTTCTCCCAGAAGCTGCCCTTTCATGGACAGCTCTGCCAGAGCTATGGCTGACCCAAGGCCATTCCAGCAGCTGCAAGTGGAGGAGGGGGGAATCAAACGCAGTTCTCCCAGATAAGAATCCGCACACTTCACCACTACACCAGACTGGATCTCCCAGCAGCTGCCCTTTCAAGGACAACCTCTGCCAGAGCTATGGCTGACCCAAGGCCATGCTAGCAGGTGCAAGTGGAGGAGTGGGGAATCAGACTCGGTTCTCCCAGATAAGAGTCCACACACTTAACCACTACACCAAACTGGCTTGCTGTTTTATATCCCTTCCTCTCTGAATATCTTCTGCTGAAAAGAATTAGCTCCCTATTTGTAGGGCTGCCAGCTTGGGATTTGGAAATGCTTGCAGGTTTTGAGGGTGGAGGCTGAGAAGGAAAGAGTTTGGGGAGGGGCGAAACCTCAGAAGGGTACAATGCCATAGAATCCATCCTCCAAAGCAGTCGCTTTCTCCAGGGGAACTGACCTCTGTTGTCTGGAGATCAAGTGCAGGGCTTTTTTTTTTGTAGCAGGAGCTCCTTTGCATATTAGGCCACACCCCTCTGATGTATGCCCCAAGGATCTTCATGGGGCAGTGAATGTTGGCTGGATCCCGTTGCAGATGGGCTTGGGGTTTTTTTGTAGTAGGAACTCATTTGCATATTAGGCCACACCCCTCTGATGTAGCCAATCCTCCAAGAGCTTACAGGGCTCTTAATACAGGGCCTACTGTAAGCTCCAAGAGGATTGACTATGTCAGGGGTGTGTGGCCTAATATGCAAAGGAGCAGGGGTGGAATTCTAGCAGGAGCTCCTTTGAATATTAGGCCACAGCCCTCTGATGTAGCCAATCCTCCAAGAGCTTACAGGGCTCTTCATGCGGGGCCTACTGTGAGCTCCAGAAGGAATGGCTACATCAGAGGGGTGTGGCCTAATATGCAAAGGAGTTCCTGCTGCAAAAAAAAAAACCCATGCCCATCTGCAATGGGATCCGGCCAACATTCACTGCCCCATGAAGATCCCTGGGGCATACTGGATCTGACACTGTTAGTGATGAAGCAAGATCATATGACTGGTAACAAAGCCCAGCAGATGACATGGCTGGAAAAGTATTGTATAATTATCAGCTGTGCTTTGTGCGCCAGTTTTAAGTTGCTGTCATTTTCGCTCTCCGGGGCTGAATGCTTAGCAGTGAGTCTTTTGAAAGGAACAAATCAATAGGATGCCTCTCTTTAGCTGGAAAGAGGGGTGGGGAAGGGAAATTCTGGTGTGCTTCTAAATCTCACTTAGGATTGCCAGCTCTGGGTTGGGAAATAATTAGGGATTTGGGATGGGGGAACTCTGGGAGGAAGGGGAGGGACCTCCGCAGGATATAACGTTCCCATCCTTCCCAGCAACTGAACCTTGGCTTGTCTTTTTTCCCCCAGAAATGGTGTCAAAATTGCACTACAATCTCAAATGAGTCTTTTGTGTTCCTCAGCCCCTTGGAAGAGAAAGGAACCCCCAACCCATCTAATCTGCAGCAGAATATCTCAAGCAGGGAGGGTGAGGCAGAGACCCTGCTAATTTATGCATCCTGGAGCTGTGCACCAAGATAGTAGCCAAAGATGGAAAATAAAGAAACCTCCAACAGAGCATGTTTTCATGCTCTGCCGGGCCTTATGAGTGCTCTCTGTCCTTGGGGGGGGGGGGGTGGAAGGGGGGGAGAACACACCACTGAGTTTCCACTCTCCAAGGCTGTTCTGCAAAACTCTTAAGAGAAATCCTTTTCTCTCGCATCCTTTTGCCAAACGGCAGGGTAGCCACAAAATTCGCTCTGTGCAGGACTTTTGCACAATGCCACAGAAGGGGGCAGCCAAAGGTAGAGAGCTAAACAAACAGTCCAGAAGAAGAAAGAGACCACACTCCCCCCCCCCCTTTTCTGAATAGGCTCCTGAGAATGAGCTATTTGGGGAACCAAAGCAAGCTGTGAAGAATCACCTGGCAGGGCTCCCAGGGGAGATAACTAGTGCCTCCTACTTTTAACCATCGATGTTGGCTGTCCTTTTGTTCCCAGAAGGAACAGAGTGGAATTCATGGGGCAGAGGAATGTGTAGCAACACTGTATAAATCCTTCTTTGAACCAATTCGCTCTGTAGTCTGGAGATCAGTTGTAATGCCAGGAGATCTCCAACCACCTCCTTAGAGTTGCTGCTTAGGGGTGTGTATTCCCCAAATAACAGCTGATCCATCTGTATTTGGCTCTGGAAACAGTCAAATCAAATTCTCTAATGTTATTGGAGGGGCAAATACTGTTTTCCGAATACTGCCGAATCACTATTTGGCAGTATTCGGCCCCATTATACCCAACGGGCCACTGAAGTAGATGGCAAAATAGGGTATAATGAATTGTGGCATGGGGGGGGGGGCTTGAGGTAGAGGCTCCGAATTTGCAGAGCAGTTTCAGGAACTTCTCCCCAACAGACCCTCAAGTTTCAAAAAGAATGGACCAGGGGTCCAATTCTAGGGGCATCTAAAATGTTGTCCCTATCACATAATTATTCCCTGCAGCCCATTAAATATACCGTATTTTGCCATTGACTTCAATGGCCCAATGGGTATAATAGGTCCATATATTAGGGAATAGCCAGATAGCTCCCAAATCAGATTCAGCTCTCAAATCTGTTTTTCAGGGCTATTTGGCTCTCCAGAATATCTTGCCCCTGAATAACCCCAAATCCAGATTTTATCAGGGTGGTTTTTTTTTGCACACCCCTACTGTTTTCCCCTCTCATGGATTGCTGCCTTGAAATGGTGAGAGGGCTTGCACGGTTCAGTGAGGCTGTGAGCTATGCCAAGCAGGGCCACCCAAAATGGGTAGGCCACAGCTGAGAACCCAGACAAAATTCAATTCACTGGAGAAGGAAATGGCAACCCCGCTCCAGTATCCTTGCCAAGAAAACCTCATGGACAGTAAAAAAAGGCTAAAAGATGTGGCACTGGAAGATGAGCCCCTCAGGTTAGAAGGTGCCCAATATGCTACTGGGGAAGAGTGGAGGACAAGTCCAAGTAATCACAGAAAGAGTGAAGCGGCTGGGCCAAAGCCGAAAGGACGCTCAGCTGTGGATGTGTCTGATGGTGAAACAATAATCCGATGCTGCAAAGAACAATACTGCATTGGAACATGGAATGTAAGATCTATGAATCAAGAAGTCTGGATGTACTCCACTCCCCAATCTCCAGGTTGGCTCCACTCCCCAATCTCCAGGTATTTCCCAACTAGGGTTGGCAACCTTAGCTATTAGGCAGATTAAAAAAAAAAACATCATCACCAGGGCTTTGTTTTTGTAGCAGGAACTCCTTTGCATATTAGGCGACACACCCCTGATGATGATATTGGATTTATATCCCACCTTATACTCTCAAGGACAACTCCTACAAGAGCCATGGCTGACCCAAGGCCACTCCAGCAGCTGCAAGTTCAGCGATTCTCCCAGATAAGAGTCCGCTCACTTAACCACTACACCAAACTGGCTCTCAGTGACTTGATGTAGCCAATCCTCCTGGAGCTTCCAGTAGGCCCTGTACTAAGAGCCCTGTAAGCTCTTGGAGGATGGGCTACATCGGGAGTGTGTGGCCTAATATGCAAAGGAGTTTCTGCTACCAAGAACAACAAAAAAAGCACCTGATCATCACATTCTTTCTCCTCATCACACTCACTCCTTTACAGGGATGAGACTGAATTGGGGAAGCTGATACGGTTCACGTCCCCATTTTGATTTTGTTTCTGCCTTGAGAGGAAAAAAAAATAAAATAAAATGGAGGACCCTCCCTCCCCTCCGCTACTGAGGCCCCTCCCCTCCCTAAAGCCCATACTCCCTGGCTCACTCTTCAGCTCTCGAGGGATTTTTGTACCTGGAGTTGGCAACCCTGCCCATAAATGGTTTGGAGGATTTATTATATTTTACGGATTTTATTGTATTTTTGACCACCTTTCGTGAAACTGGGCTCGAGGCAGTTCACAACAATTGTAATCGCACTAAGAACAAGGCAAAATTCATATAAACCAACAATTAAAAATCACAGATCCGAATAATCCTCATTAGTGGCCACAGTTTCACATTATCTCTAAATAAGCCACAGTTTCACACGATCGCTAAACACGCCTCTTGTAAGCAGAACATGAGACTGTAGATGGACTTTTGGATTAATCTGGCAAGATAACTTGTACATTCTTATGCAGTCGTACGGGGGGGGTGGTGGTGGGGAAATGACCAGCATCTAGATGAGACTTTTAATGGTGGTATCACAACATAAAACCCATGTTTCCTTAAGAGGAAGAGAAATCCTAATTCTCTTGCTCTATAGTGCATGCAAACGGCGGCCTGTGCCATCTAAATAAATAAATTTAAATTGCTCCAAAAAGCATTTGCACGGAGTTGGAAAAAACAAAAGGGAAGTTGCAGAAGGAGCCACGGCTGCCATAAGGTTTCAGATATAATTCATATATTTTATTGTTCTGTTTTGTTTTTTGGAGATAATTACTTGGTAGCAGAGGAATAATCATGCCGCACAAAACATACTGAATTTAATTTTGTAGTGAAGGCAAAACACTGTATCTGCTTTCAGTGAGAGAGAACAGAGAAAGCCTTTAAAGGAAAAGGGTATTTTTTGGTAGCATAAGCCATTGCCTTCTTTTGCCTATCACATTCCTGGCATTCGGGGCTTCTTGCTCCTGAGCATATCCAGAGTTCTTTACTACCAAAAAGGAAGGAAGAAGTCCGACCTAATGTTGATGTGAGGAAGAAAAGACTGAATTTACACCCTGTCCTTCACTCAGAAGCTCACAGTGGCTTACAATCTCCTTTCCTTCCTCTCCCCACAACAGACACCCTCTGAGGAAGGCAGGGCTGAGAAAGCTCTTGGGGAGAACTGCTCTTTCAAGAACAGCTTTTTGAGAACTTTGACTAACCCAAGGCCATTCCGCAGCTGTAAGTGGAGGAGTGGGGAATCAAACCCGGTTCTCCCAGATAAGACTCCGCACACTTAACCACGACAACAAACCGGCTCCCTGTGTATAAGTGTCCCTGTGCATATACCGAAAGCATGGAAGCGATAGTTATCCTCTATTTTTTTCCCCTCCAGGATCTGGTCAGCTTGAAACCCTGCTCTGAAACCTTGCAGGGCGACCTCAGCCTGATCTACCTCACAGGAATTTTGAGAAAATGAAAACCAGGAGGAGGAGGAGGAGGAGGAGGAAGAAAAAGAAGAAGAAGAAGAAGAAGAAGAAGAAGAAGAAGAAGAAGAAGAAGAAGAAGAAGAAGAAGAAGAAGAAGAAGAAGAAGAAGAAGAAGAAGAAAGCTTACATTCTGAATGAATCTTTGTTGGTCTTAAAGGTGTGACTTGACCTGTTCTTTGTTCCTATGACATTACTGAGTTACAGGTTAAATAGAGATTTGCCTCTGATATGGTGCTGAACTTTCTTCCAGTTATCAGGAATTAACCAGAAGGCCGTAGTTGGTATTTATAGAGCAAACAGCACCGAATTTAGAAGGTGCCAAGTCCTTCCTCTCTCTCTCTCTCTCTCTCTTACACACACACACACACACACACACACACACACACACACACACCTGGTCAGCAGTAAATCCAGGATGGACAAAAAGAAATGCCTATCTACACAGAGAGTGATTAAAATGTGGAATTCACTGCCATGATGGTCACAGGAAATAAATATCTGAAGATGATGATGATGATGATGATGATGATGATGATGATGATGATGATGATGATGATGATGATGGATTTATATCCCGCCCTCCACTCCGAAGAGTCTCAGAGCGGCTCACAATCTCCTTTGCCTTCCTCCCCCACAACAGACACCCTGTGAGGTAGATGAAGATATTGGATTTATATCCCGCCCTCCTCTTTGAATCTCAGAGTGGCTTACAATCTCCTTTACCTTCCTCCTTCACAACAGACACCCTATGAGGTAGATGAAGATATTGGATTTATATCCCGCCCTCCACTCCAAAGAGTCTCAGAGCGGCTCACCATCTCCTTTACCTTCCTCCCCCACAACAGACACCCTGTGAGGTAGATGAAGATATTGGATTTATATCCCGCCCTCCACTCCGAAGAGTCTCAGAGCGGCTCACAATCTCCTTTACCTCCCTCCCCCACAACAGACACCCTGTGAGGTAGATGAAGATATTGGATTTATATCCCGCCCTCCTCTTCGAATCTCAGAGTGGCTTACAATCTCCTTTACCTTCCTCCTCACAACAGACACCCTGTGAGGTAGATGAAGATATTGGATTTATATCCCGCCCTCCACTCCAAAGAGTCTCAGAGCGGCTCACCATCTCCTTTACCTTCCTCCCCCACAACAGACACCCTGTGAGGTAGATGAA
Organism: Heteronotia binoei; assembly: GCF_032191835.1. Taxonomy (NCBI): domain Eukaryota; kingdom Metazoa; phylum Chordata; class Lepidosauria; order Squamata; family Gekkonidae; genus Heteronotia; species Heteronotia binoei. The sequence continues at coordinate 175,523,574 of NC_083226.1, forward strand.
GATATTGGATTTATATCCCGCCCTCCACTCCAAAGAGTCTCAGAGCGGCTCACCATCTCCTTTACCTTCCTCCCCCACAACAGACACTCTGTGAGGTAGATGAAGATATTGGATTTATATCCCGCCCTCCACTTCGAATCTCAGAGTGGCTTACAATCTCCTTTACCTTCCTCCTCACAACAGACACCCTGTGAGGTAGATGAAGATATTGGATTTATATTCCGCCCTCCTCTTCGAATCTCAGAGTGGCTTACAATCTCCTTTACCTTCCTCCTCCACAACAGGCACCCTGTGAGGTAGATGAAGATATTGGATTTATATCCCGCTCTCCACGCCAAAGAGTCTCAGAGCAGCTCACAATCTCCTTTCCCTTCCTCCCCCAAAACAGACCCCCTGTGAGGTAGATGAAGATATTGGATTTATATCCCGCCCTCCACTCCGAAGAGTCTCAGAGCGGCTTACAATCTCCTTTACCTTCCTACCTCACAACAGACACCCTGTGAGGTAGGGGATTAGATAGATTAGTGGAGGATAGATCGATCAGCAGCTACTAGCCATGGTTACTGCGGGGGCGGGGGGGGGAACCTCCACATTTAGAAGCAGGTAAAATTTCGATCCCTAGGTCAGGAGGCAACATCAGGGAAGGCCTCAGTTTCTGTGCTTTAGTGCAGACCCTCCAGAAGACCTGGTTGGCCACTGGGTGAGACAGGATGCTGGACTTGAGGCATCACTGATCTGATCTAGCAAGGCTGTTCTAATGTGCTTAATGCTTATATTGGGAGTTTGGGAACCCTTGCAGTAGAGAGAGGGACAGAAATCTGCGTTCAGTTCTACGTCCGGATGTGGATGTCATGCTTCCATCCTGCTTTCTTTTTAATGGGTTGTGTCGGGATGCATATCCCAGCGCTCCACTCTTCCCTTGGCACCTGCCCCATTAAGAATAATCCCCCACCCTATTTTGCAAATAGAGATTACAGCAGCTCCACCGGGGGAGGAGGGGGGCGACCTACTTTTCTTTGGTGTCAAACGCTGAAGTCTGAAAGGTGTGAGATTTGGCTGGGTTCTAGAGAAACACTCAAGGGTTTATGTAAAAGCAAACTCACCGGGACTATTTGGACACTTAAACTCACCTATGTGTGTAATTGCTTGCTAGGTTATGCTTTTGCAAATGGGGCTGCGTATGGAAGGAAATACACAAATCGGGGGGGGGGGGGGGAGCCCAATCCTAGATTGGATGCAATTACACTTCCAATTTACAAGGTGATTTTGGCTCTCGGATTTGCATCTTTTCCACGCTTGCCAGGAACGCTACCTTCCGTCGCTGAAGATTTCATCGCTTTGCTCTAATGTGGGAAGAGAAAGTTTTCTTCAGGGCTGGAGGCAGGCACCTTTGCTGCGGACTTCTGAGGAGGTGAGATGAGGATCAAAGCAGAGAGAAAGGTGCTGCGGGTTGTAAACCATTTAACCGGGGTGAGGCTGAAAACAATTTGTGGTATGTACTGGCCTAGGTCCCTGAAAGACAATCATGGATGAACAATTGATAAGGACATAAGAGAGGCCATGTTGGATCAGGCCAATGGCCCATCCAGTCCAACACTCTGTGTCACACAGTAGTCAAAAAAGCCAGGTACCATCAGGAGGTTCACCAGTGGGGCCAGGATACTAGAAGCCCTCCCACTGTTGCGCCCGCAAGCACCAAGAATACAGAGCATCACTGCCTCAGACATAAGAACATAAGAAGTCATGTTGGATCAGGTCAAGGGCCCATTCAGTCCAACATTCTGTGTTACTCAGTGGACAGAAAAACAAGGTGCCATCAGGAGGTCCACCAGTGGGGCCAGGATACTAGAAGCTCTTCCATTGTTGCCCCCCCCCCGCAAGCACAAAGAATACAGAGCATCACTGCCTCAGACATAAGAACATAAGAAGTCATGTTGGATCAGGTCAAGGGCCCATTCAGTCCAACATTCTGTGTTACTCAGTGGACAGAAAAACAAGGTGCCATCAGGAGGTCCACCAGTGGGGCCAGGATACTAGAAGCTCTTCCATTGTTGCCCCCCCCCCCCCGCAAGCACCAAGAATACAGAGCATCACTGCCCCAGACATAAGAACATAAGAAAAGTCATGTTGGATCAGGTCAAGGGCCCATTCAGTCCAACATTCTGTGTTACTCAGTGGACAGAAAAACAAGGTGCCATCAGGAGGTCCACCAGTGGGGCCAGGATACTAGAAGCTCTTCCATTGTTGCCCCCCCCCCCCCCGCAAGCACCAAGAATACAGAGCATCACTGCCCCAGACATAAGAACATAAGAAAAGTCATGTTGGATCAGGTCAAGGGCCCATCCAGTCCAACACTGTGTTACTCAGTGGTCAGAAAAACAAGGTGCCATCAGGAGGTCCACCAGTGGGGCCAGGATACTAGAAGCCCTCCCACTGTTGCCCTCCCAAGCACCAAGAATACAGAGCATCACTGTCCCAGACAGAGAGTTCCAACAATATGCTGTGGCTAATAGCCACTGGCGGACCTCTGCTCCAGATGTTTATCCACTTGACCGCAGCCATCAAGTGGGAGGGGAGAAAGCAGAAGAGATAGAATTGCTGGGAATTAAAATATCAATATCAGCAACCAAGTTCCCTTCCTTGGAGGTTTTTGAACAGAGGCTCGGTGGCCATCTGACAGCAATGCTGCTTCTCTGAATCGGGCAGATTCAGACATTGTATCCACCTGGAATGAATCAAGACCTAGGTTTCCTGTCTCATTACCAGTGCTGATTTCTGAATGCCTATCAACCCCGCAGCATATCACGCCGAATCCAATCATGCCTGCTCTCGCCATTTGCCAGCTGATGTCATTCGGCGTCTGAAATCACTCCACTCTCCAAGCTATAGGACAGATGGCCTCACATTCGAGCTGCACCCGAAGAAGTGAGCAGTGACTCACGAAAGCTCATACCCTGCCCAAAAAATTGCTAGTCTTTAAGGTGCTACTGGGCTCTTGTCCTTTGCGACTGCTGCAGACAGATAAGCATGGCGACCCAGTTTGATAACTGGCAACCGTTCCAGTTTGTCATAATTTCATTGATACTTGAGAGGCAGGGCCATAGCCAGAAAATTTTGGATGGAGGGGCCTGGGAGAAAAAAAAAAAATAAATTGGTGGGGGGGGGGGGCAGCATGGGACTTGGCTGCTTCTTCCCAGTTCTGCTTTCGGCCTCTGCCCACCCCCAGGCGATGATCGCTTCCCCCTACTACTTGAGAGAAAGCCCCTGCCTGCCGGAGCAGCCTGAAGCAGGCCACAGAGTCCGACCTGGGGGGGATGCTGACAGGGAAGAAGCCGCCCCCTCGGAGCTTTGTCACACCACTCAAGCTCACCTTCGCTTGACTTCCCGAGCCCGCCTGGTCCCAGCTGTCTCTCCCACACTGTTGCTCACTCATTCTCTCTCTCACCCCCCCCTCGCTGTCTGCCTTTCTCTCGCTTCCTCCGTCGCTCTCTTGCTCTCCCCTCGCATTGTTGCTCTGTCTCTCACTCTCCCCCTCGCTCTCTCTTGCTGTCCATCTTTCTCTTGCTTCCCCACCCTCTGTCTTTCTTGCTCACTCTCTCACTGTCTCCCCCGCCCCCCCCCCCCCTGTTTTTAACATAGCTTTGCCACCTCTGCTCAGCCTAGAGATGGCTCTGCGGACCCTTTCTCCCTGCTCAGAAAGATAGCACGGCTCCTCGGGTTCTTAGAGCATCGCTCCAATGGAGGGGCGCTATAAGAACATAAGAGAACATAAGAGAAGCCATGTTGGATCTGGCCAACGGCCCATCAAGTCCAACACTCTGTGTCACACAGTGGCAAAAAATGTTATATACACACATACACTGTGGCTAATAGCCACTGATGGACCTCTGCTCCATATTTTTATCTAAACCCCTCTTGAAGGTGGCTATACTTGTGGCCGCCACCACCTCCTGTGGCAGTGAATTCCACATGTTAATCACCCTTTGGGTGAAGAAGTAGAGGGAAGGAGGTTTAAACAGAGTGGCCTGCCCCCCCCCCCCCCGGTCTCACCCCTTAGCTACGGACCTGCTGGGAGGTAACAGGTCCGTAAGGACCACTGTAGGGGTTGCCATGTTGCTTTTGTCTCTTGACATGGAAACTCAATAAGCCAGCTGCACTTTTTTCTTGCATCAGTTTCTCTCATGATCTGTTTTCTGCCTTAGGGATACTGTTTATGGTGCTTATGTCTAGTTCTTTTTTATACTGTGGACATAAAAAAAAATGTAAGCAACCTCAAGCTGGACTCTGAAGTGGTGGCGTAGAAATATTCTAAACAAACAAATGCTCCCAGTGGAGACAAACACAATTCCTGGCGCATATCGCTATTGGTGGTGACCTGGGCTTTCTTTTTAGCAGGAACGCACAAGAATGCAGTTCCAGCTGGCTTGGCATCAGGGGGTGTGGCCTAATATGCAAATGAGTTCCTGCTGGGCTTCTGCTACAAAAAGCCCTGGGTGAAACAATGGTAGCATGAGGGGGGTGGCCTAATATGCAAATAGGTTCCTGCTGGGCTTCTGCTACAAAAAAGCCCTGGGTGAAACAATGGTGACATGAGGGGTGTGGCCTAATATGCAAATAGGTTCCTGTTTGGCTTCTGCTACAAAAAGCCCTGGGTGAAACAATTGTGACATGAGGGGAGTGGCCTAATATGTAAATAGGTTCCTGCTGGGCTTCTGCTACAAAAAGGCCTGGGTGAAACAATGGTGGCATGAGGGGTGTGGCCTAATATGCAAATAGGTTCCTGCTGGGCTTCTGCTACAAAAAGGCCTGGGTGAAACAATGGTGGCATGAGGGGTGTGGCCTAATATGCAAATAGGTTCCTGCTGGGCTTCTGCTACAAAAAGGCCTGGGTGAAACAATGGTGACATGAGGGGAGTGGCCTAATATCCAAATGAGTTTCTGCTGAGCTTTTACTACAAAAAAGCCCTGTTAGTGACAAAGCCCTTCCATTTTTCTCAGTGCAGTCACAATGTTCCAGCCAAATGTCAGCTTCTAAAGTTCTAATTTATGTGTGTGTGTGTGTGTTTTGTTAAGTGCAGATGTCTACTGGGCAGGTGTGCACTCCGCACCCAGGGAAAAGGCCTGGGCAGATAGTTGTCACACTGCTTGTTCGATAGACTTGCCAGAATTGTTCATGTGAAAATGTCATGTCTCTGCAGTTCTCCGAGAGTTGAGAGGTCAGCATCTGACCGATACGCCATGGCAGAGGTGGTGGTGGTGGAATCTTTTGCCGGAAGCAAAGGATGCTTGCTGTTAATCCTTCAAATGTCAGACCCGGCTTGGATTCGGTGGGATGTTTGCGTTGTTGTCTGTTTCAGCCAATCTCTCGCTCTCTTCTTCTCTCTCTTGTAACTTCTTTGGTCTTGAATTAAAATAAATAAATCCCCATATTTGTTATCATTTCTCCTACAGCACCCATTCCTCTCAGGTGGTAGTTTATTGATATGCCCCATACTCTCTTAACAAGAGCAATTCAAACGGAGAAATCATGGATTCTAATAGCAAGATTGGTTAAATTTGGGGATGCATAAATCTGGACAAGATAAATCGCTCTGCAATCTTGAAAAGCATTCCAGGTCTGCAGAAAACAGGGATGCCAGCCTACAGGTGGGAAACGTGGATCCCCCAGAATTATAGCTCAGCTCCAGGTTACAGAGATCAAATCCCATTAAGAAAATGGATTCTTTGGAGGGTGGAATGGATGAGATTGTAATTCACTGAGGTCCCTTTCCTCCTCACGCTCCATCCCAAAATCTTTCCCTATGAAGAAAGGTTAAAAGGCTTGGGGCTCTTTAGCTTGCAGAAACGTCGACTGAGGGGTGACATCATAGAGGTTGACAAGATTATGCGCGGGATGGAGAAGGTAGAGAAAGAAGGACTTTTCCCCTTTCTCTCAATACAAGAACTCGTGGGCATTCAATGAAATCGCTTGAGTAGTCGAGTTAGAACGGATAAAAGGAAGTCCTTCTTCACTCGAAGGCTGATTAACACATGGAATTCACTGCCACAGGACGCGGCGGCGGCTGCAAGCATAGCCAGCTTCATGAGGGAATTGAATAAACCTATGGAGCAGAGGTCCATCAGCGGCTATTAGCCACAGGGTATAGGTGGAACTCTCTGTCTGGGGCAAGTGATGCTCTGTATTCTTAGTGCTTTGGGGACACAGTGGGAGGGCTTCTAGCCCCACTGGTGGACCTCCTGATGGCATTTGGGTTTTTTGGTCACTGTGTGACACAGAGCGTTGGACTGGATGGCCCATTGGCCTGATCCAACATTTATTATTATTATTATTATTATTATTATTATTATTATTATTATTATTATTATTATTATTATTATTATTATTATTATTATTATTATTATTATTATGTTTATTATGTTTATTATGTTTATTATGTTTATTATGTTTATTATTATTATGTTTATTATTATTATGTTTATTTCTATTCTGCCCCTTCCCCCTTTTGGGGGGCTCAGAGCGGAGTACAACGGTTTAAATTAAAATCACAATAAAATCATAACAAAAAAACAAATTTAACTTTCAGTAAGTGCAGTAAGTTAGTTCAGCAAGGTGATATGAAGCAAGATGGTATAGTAAGTAAGTAAAAATTTGTATCCCGCCCTCCCCGCCTAGGCAGGCTCAGGGCGGCTAACAGCATTTCATAAACATACAATAATAAGTATAAAACTTTAAATTTAACAAATATAAACTTTAAATTTAGCATCATTTAAAAACCAGTCAGTGTAATTAAAATTATATCATTTAATCTGACAGTGATGATGGCATTTTGATGCTAATTTCTGCCAGTTTGCACGATTTACATAATGACATAGGTCCTTAGACAGGACCGTGTTGGCGGGTCCTTGATTAATGACTGTATTCAGCAGTCCGTATATGCTAGCTTGAAGAGGTCTTGCAGGCCCTGCGGAACTGATCAAGGTTCCACAGGGCCCGCACCTCCTCAGGTGCTCCACAATGCAGTGATGCAGCGGGCTGTAAGGGCGTAGGGGGAGGCCAACCGATCTAATAGTTGGATGCCCGCTGCCTCATCCAAAGACCTGGCGGAACAGCTCCGTTTTACGGGCCCTACGAAAGGCCAGTAGGCCAGGTAGGGCCCGGGTCTCCATTGGGAGCCGATTCCACCAGGGAGGGGCCAGGACTGGCCCTGGTAGAGGCAAGACAGGTGTCCCTTGGGCCAGAGACTGTCAGAAGATTCTGGGAGGCCGAACAAAGTGACCTCCAGGGCGTATATGAAAGGAGACGGTCCCGTAGGTATGTTGGTCCCAGCCCATGTAAGGCTTTAAAAGTCAAAACTAACCCGGTTCTCCCAGATGAAGAAGAAGAAGAAGAAGAAGAAGAAGATATTGGATTTATATCCCGCCCTCCACTCCGAAGAGTCTCAGAGCAGCTCACAATCTCCTTTACCTTCCTCCCCCACAACAGACACCCTGTGAGGTAGATGAAGATATTGGATTTATATCCCGCCCTCCACTCCGAAGAGTCTCAGAGCAGCTCACAATCTCCTTTCCCTTCCTCCCCCACAACAGGCACCCTGTGAGGTAGAAGAAGATACTGGATTTATATCCCGCCCTCCACCCCGAAGAGTCTCAGAGCGGCTCACAATCTCCTTTACCTTCCTCCCCCACAACAGACACGCTATGAGGTAGATGAAGATAGTGGACTTATATCCCGCCCTCCACCCCGAAGAGTCTCAGAGCGGCTCACAATCTCCTTTACCTTCCTCCCCCACAACAGACACGCTATGAGGTAGATGAAGATATTGGATTTATATCCCGCCCTCCACTCCGAAGAGTCTCAGAGCAGCTCACAACCTCCTTTCCCTTCCTCCCCCACAACAGACACCCTGTGAGGTGGGTGGGGCTGGAGAGGGCTCTCACAGCAGCTGCCCTTTCAAGGACAACCTCTGCCAGAGCTATCGCTGACCCAAGGCCATTCCAGCAGGTGCAAGTGGAGGAGTGGGGAATCAAACCCGGTTCTCCCAGATAAGAGTCCGAACACTTAACCACTACACCAAACTGGCTCTCCTGTGGGGAAAGGCGGTCCCTCATGTATGCAGGCCCCTGACCCTATAGGGCCTTAACTTTTGAGGACCCCTGATCTAGTCCATGGGATACAGAAGGTAGAGAAAGAAGTGCTTTTTCCAGCTTACAGAGATGTCTCCTGCCTCTGCCGGGGTTGTCAGTTCTGGGTTGGGAAATTCCTGGAGATTTGAAGGTGGAGTCTAGGGAACCCAGGGTTTGGATAGTGGAAGGGTCTCATTGGGTTATAACTTATTTGCATTTTAGGCCACACCCCCGGATGTCACCATTGTCGAAAAAGCCCTACAGGGATTCATTTGTATATTTGGCCACACCTCCCGGCGCCAAGCCAGCCGGAACTGCGTTCCTTTGCATTTCTGCTCGGAAAAAGCCCTGCTTATAATTCTGGGAGACTCCCAAGCTCCACTGGGAAGTTGGCTATCATCTCCTCTTCTTCAGGGAACAAAGATTTGCCCCAGAAAGATTTGCCCAAGTTCCCTCATCCAGTTTCAAGGAAGAGTGGGCCTTTGAACCCAAGTTTTCTAGATCTTGATCTGATGCGCTAAAAGCAACACAGCGCTCTGTCTTGCCTTTCTATTAAAACCTCTGGGGCGATCTACAGCCATTCATGGAGATAAAGCAATCGCAGCGAAAGCTACTAATCAATATGAACCGTCAACAACAAATACATTAAAAAAACAACAACAGAAGAACAAAAGAAACAGTTAACAATTGGGCCTCGACTTAGACAAATTGTTCAGCGGTCGTTCCGTGAGACGCGGAGAAAGTTTTCACAACGGTAATCGCAGGCTTGGGTTTTCACCGGTCTCCGTTCTGCCTCACTTACTGTAGCAAAAGCATAAGACTGACGCAGAAGATATATATTTTATATCTTGCCCTCCACTCCAAATCTCAGAGCGGCTCACAATCTCCTTTATCTTCCTCCCCTGCAACAGATACCCAGTGAGGTGGGTGGGGCTGAGAAAGCTCTCACGGCAGCTGCCCTTTTAAGGACAACTCCTACGAGAGCTACGGCTGGCCCAAGGCCATTCCAGCAGCTGCAGGTGGAGGAATCAAACCCAGTTCTCCCAAATAAGAGTTTGCACCCTTAACCACTAAGGTTTTATATCCTGTCCTCCACTCCAAGTCTCAGAGCGGCTCATAATCTCCTTTATCTTCCTCCCCCGCAACAGACACCCAGTGAGGTGGGTGGGGCTGAGAGGGCTCTCACAGCAGCTGCCCTTTCAAGGACAACTCCTAAGAGATCTATAACTGACCCAAGGCTGCAAGTGGAGGAGTGGGGGAATCAAACCCAGTTCTCCCAGATAAGAGTTCGCACCTTTAACCATTACATCAAACTGGCTATATTCAACTCATTAATATCAGATTCATTAATTCATGAATATCAGACTCACATCCCACAAAAATGGCTAAGGATGAAATCCAGTTTGCAGGCCAATTATGCAATACTAGAGAGGTTCATCAAATGTATGAGATATGGATTACACGATAGAACAAGAAGACGACCGTAGATTTAAACCCCACCCTTCTCTCTGAATCAGAGTTTCAGAGCGACTTACAATCTTCTTTATCTTCTTCCCCCACAACAGACACCCTGTGAGGTGGGTAGGGCTGAGCGGCCTCTCACAGCAGCTGCCCTTTCAAGGACAGAGACTCAGCATGGCTTACAATCTCCTTTATCTTCCTCCCCCACAACAGACACCCTGTGAGGTGGGTGGGTGCTGAGAGGGCTCTCACAGCAGCTGTCCTTTCAAGGACAACTCCTGCAATATCTATGGCTGACCCAAGGCCATTCCAGCAGTTCTCCCAAATAAGAGTTAACCTTAACCATTAAGGTTTAATATCCTGCCCTCTACTCCAAATCTTAGAGTGGCTTGCAATCTCTTTTATCTTCCTCCCCCACAACGGACACCCTGTGAGGTAGGTGGGGTTGAGAGGGCTCTCACAGCAGCTGCCGCCCTTTCAAGGACAACCTCTGCCAGAGCTATGGTTGACCCAAGGCCATTCCAGCAGGTGCAAGTGGAGGAGCGGGGGAATCAAACCCGGTTCTCCCAGATAAGAGTCCGCACACTTCACCACTACACCAAACTGGCTCTCACAGAAGCTGCCCTTTCAAGGACAATATGAGGGCTCTGGCTGACCCAAGGCCATTCCAGCAGGTGCAAGTGGAGGAGCGGGGGAATCAAACCCGGTTCTCTCAAATAAGAGTCGGCACCCTTAACCGCTGCACCAAACTGGCACTGCAAACTGGAGAAGGAGCAGCAGGTATAACGATATCTAGACCAGCTGCCATCCTCCTGGCTTCTGCTGTAGCAGAACGCAGGTCTCTAACTTTTATTCCCCCCTCCCCTCTCTTCCTTTTCCGTGCACGGAACTCTTTCAGTGAACCTCAGCTGGTGAACGATTCTCCCTTGATCATTATGCAATGCTGTCATTAGAAAGAAACAAATAATTGATACATCTAACTGACCTCAGCAGGGGAGAAGGAAGTGGGTGGTCTCATTAAGCTCTTTTGTTCGCCAGGAAGGGTATTACTCATTGTCTGGAGTCAACTTATACAAATGACCTATGCCACAAAGATGATGAATGCCTAACTCGTTTGCATCATATATTTTAATGTCCCGCTGGCAGCAATCTTTGTCATCCAAACACAACACAACGACGAGCATAAACAAGAAATCTATTATTAAATGCAATGCGATTCTTGTTCTTTTTTTTCTTTTTTTTTTTCCCGGAATGGGAATGTGGAGTGCTGGAGGCTCATCTACTGTAATCGTAGCACGAGCTTCTTGTCGATGCAGTATGGGCTGGACAGAAATGGTTGTTTCCGAAACGACGACAACCTTAGAATATTTCATTTTTAAACAACAACAACAACAACAAAAAGGTCAGGAATCTTGCACATTCTCTAAAAAACGGTTTTAAAATATGGAAATGTCATACGAACTGACCGATTCATTTTTAACGCCTTAAAACTGGATCCTGGGATCGAATCTGCTTTTTCCCATATGAAACAAACCAGGATTGACGTGTGTTGACTTTGGAAGTCAAAAATTTAAATATTGACCACTATGGCATTTTGGAGATTCATTGCAGCACTAAGGATGCCAGCTTCTGGGTGGGACTAAATCCCTCAAAAGATAAGATAAGATAAGGTAAGGTAAGGTAAGGTAAGGTAAGGTAAGGTAAGGTAAGGTAAGGTAAGATAAGATAAGATAAGATAAGATAAGATAAGATAAGATAAGATAAGATAAGATAAGATAAGATAAGATAAGATAAGATAAGATAAGATAAGATAAGATAAGATAAATTTATTTTTATATCCCGCCCTCCCCCGCCAAAGGCGGGCTCAGGGCGGCTCACAGACATGGAAGACCATGATATAAATAAAATACAATATAAAACAAACAATTTTAAAATACTATTCAGTTGCGATGCAATTACATAGTTAATTAAATAGATAAAACAGGTGCTATAAAGTGCTATTGATCACAATCATGCACAAGATGGCTGGATGGCTACAGATCCATTTAGCCAGGTTCTGTCCCAAAAGCAAGCTGAAACAGAGAGGTTTTGCAAGCCCTGCGGAACTGGCTCAGGTCCCGCAGGGCTCACACCGTCTCTGGAAGTTGATTCCACCATCGAGGGGCCATTGCTGAAAAGGCTTCCTCTCTGGTTGTCTTCAATCTAGCCTCTCTTGGCCCAGGGATTTTTAAAAGGTTTTGAGAGCTAGATCTCAGTGCTCTCTGGGGGACATATGGGGAGAGGCGGTCCCTAAGGTAGGCAGGTCCTCGGCCAAAATTACAACTCATCTCTAGATTATAGAGCAGAAGAAGACATTGGATTTATATTGTGTCCACCACTCAAGAGTCTCAGAGAGGCTCACAATCTCCTTTACCTTCCTCCCCCACAACAGACACCCTGTGAGATGGGTGGGGCTGGAGAGGGCTCTCACAGCAGCTGCCCTTTCAAGGACAGAGACTCAGAGCGGCTCACAATCCCCTATATCTTCTCCCCCCACAACAGACACCCTGTGAGGTGGGTGGGGCTGGAGAGGGCTCTCACACCAGCTGCCGTTTCAAGGACAACTCCTGCAATATCTATGGCTGACCCAAGGCCATTCCAGCAGTTCTCCCAAATAAGAGTTAAACTTAACCACTAAGGTTTAATATCCTGACCCAAGGCCATGCCAGCAGGTGCAAGTGGAGGAGTGGGGGAATCAAACCCGGTTCTCCCAGATAAGAGTCCGCACACTTCACCACGACACCAAAATGAAGAAGAAGACTGTAGATTTAGAACCCATCCTTCTCTCTGAATTAGAGTCTCAGAGCACCTTACAATCTCCTTTCCCTTCTTCTCCCACAACAGACACCCTGTGAGGTGGGTGGGGCTGGAGAGGGCTCTCACAGCAGCTGCCCTTTCAAGGACAACTCTTGCCAGAGCAATGGCTGACCCAAGGCCATGCCAGCAGCTGCAAGTGGAGGAGTGGGGAATCGAACTCGGTTCTCCCAGATAAGAGTCCGCACACGTAACCACGACACCAAACTGCTGTAAATGGGTTCCCCTGTAGACAATGGAAGCTTTAGAGGGTGGGCTCTATGGCATTGTGCCCCACTGAAGTCCACTTGTAAGCTCTTGATCACCATCATCACCAGGGGTGGAATTCTAGCAGGAGCTCCTTTGCATATTAGGCCACACGCCCCTTGTGTAGCCAATCCTCCAAGAGCTTACAGGGCTCTTTTTTGTAAGCTCTTGGAGGATTGGCTACATCAGGGGTGTGTGGCCTAATATGCAAAGGAGCTCCTGCTATAATTCCACCCCTTCTCCTTTGCATATTAGGCCACACACCCCTGACGTAGCCAATCCCCCAAGAGCTTACAAAACAGAGCCCTGTAAGCTCTTGGAGGATTGGCTGCACCAATGTAGTGCAGCGGAATGCAAGGTGGCAAGGAGTTTTACCCCTCCACAAGAGCCATGCTCCTGGGCTTTGAACAGCGGCCCATAATGCAACATCATTCCAAGATTTAGGCAAGGGTGGAATTCTAGCAGGAGTTTCCTGCCTTGCATATGAGGCCACACCCCCTGATGTAGCCAATCCTCCAAGAGCTTACGAGGCTCTTTTTTGTAAGCTCTTGGAGGATTGGCTACATCAGGGATGTGTGGCCTAATATGCAAAGGAGCTCCTGCTATAACCCCCCCCTGCTTATTATATATCTTATTTTATTGATTGCACTGAGAAAGGTGGAATATATATATATATATCATAAACCTGATGTAAAGCAGTGACTTCTATCAGTTAATTTCATTGGGCTCAGTCAACCTGAAACCCCTTGAAAAAAATCCACTTGACTTAACTCCATCAAAACTCTTCAGGCTCCCTTGAAACAATGCAGACCCAGCAAGAAATGCAGCCTGTTAAAAAGGTAAAGGAAGTCCTTTGTGCAAACGCCAGTTGTTTCCGACTCTGGGGTGATGTCACATCACGCTCTTTTCACGGCAGACTTTTTTACAGGGTGGTTTGCCCTTGCCTTCCCCAGTCATCTACGCTTTCCCCTCAGCAAGCTGGGGACTCATTTGACTAACCTCGGAATGTTGGAAGGCTGAGTCAACCTTGAGTCGGCTACCTGAACCCATCTTCCGCCTGGATTGAACTCAGGTCGTGAGCAGAGAGCTTGGGCTTCAGTACTGCAGCTGTACCACTCTGGGCCACGAGGCTGTAACAATCTGTCACTCAACCACAGATAAGATCCCTGTCTTGACATGACTACGCTCTCAAATAGCAGTCTAACACTTCCAAATCGGTTTCAGATTTTAAATCCACTGAACAGCAAAGTGTCTTGAATTCATTTATATTCTGCTTTCCCCTCCAGCATGGATCCGAAGTGACTGACAACATTCTCTCCTTCATTTTATCCTCACAAACCCCCGTGAGGTAGGTTAGTCTGAGGCAGTGTGACTGGCCCCAAGATCACCCAGCAATCTTCCATGGCAAAAATGGGGATTAGCTTTTTCTCAGGTACAATTTAATGTTCTCCCTTCTGAGTTGTTAAATGGGTGAATTTAAAAACAAGACAAAACAAAACACCCTGTGTTACAAACAGAACTGCTCCTGCATTACTCAAAGAGTGCAAAGGATAAAGCATGTTCTTTTATATGGTCCTCTTTATAAAGATCTTCTCAATGAGCTGCTTTTTCCTATTCTACAAAAATGTCCAGGAAAAATGGGTGTGTGTGTGTGTGTGTGTGTGTGTAATCATATATCCTCTTGTCCTCCTAGCGGAAAAATACCATCAGTTATGTTGTATTCGATTAATTTAATAGAATACAATTCTATCGCATTCTATTAAATTAAAACTATGTTAATTTTACACTACAGGGTTTCTCTTTTTGACTATGTATCTGGATTTTCCCTTTTTTATTTTATCGATTTTTATGGGACCATAATTGATTTTATAATGGAAATATTGTAAATCATTTCCATTTAACTGCACTGTTCCCTGTCCATAACAAGAAATATCTATCAAGTGTGGATTTTACAAGATAATGCATGGGATGGAGAAAGCAGAGAAAGAAGTACTTTTCTCCCTTTCTCACAATACAAGAACTCGTGGGCATTCGATGAAATTGCTGAGCAGACAGGTTAAAACGGATTAAAGGAAGTACTTCTTCACCCAAAGGGTGATTAACATGTGGAATTCACTGCCACAGGAGGTAGTGGCGGCCACAAGCATAGCCACCTTCAAGAGGGGTTTAGATAAAAATATGGAGCAGAGGTCCATCAGTGGCTATTAGCCACAGTGTGTGTGTGTGTGTGTGTGTATGTGTATATATATATATATATATATATAAATATTATTTTTTTTTGGCCACTGTGTGACACAGAGTGTTGGACTGGATGGGCCATTGGCCTGATCCAACATGGCTTCTCTTATGTTCTTAACTGGGGTCTCCGATATAAAAACCTGACACTTTTAATCACTACGCGAGAGCCAGTTTGGTGTAGTGGTGAAGTGTGTGGACTCTTATCTGGGATAACTGGGTTTGATTCTCCACTCCTCCACTTGCATCTGCTGGAATGGCCTTGGGTCAGCCATAGCTCTTGTAGGAGTTGTCCTTGAAAGGGCAGCCTCTGAAAGAGCCTTCTCAGCCCCACCCACCTCACAGGGTGTCTGTTGTGGGGAGAGAAGATACGGGAGATTGTATGCCGCTCTGAGTCTCTGATTCAGAGAGAAGGGTGGGGTATAAATCTGCAATTCTTCTTCTTTTTTTCATCATGCTGGATACATGCAGCTAAGCATTGTTTATTTATATTTATTTTATTTAGAACCCATTCCCCCTGAAAGTGGCTCGGGGACATCTCCCATGAAAAACTGTGCAAAAAAAGGTAAAGGTGGGCTGTGAAAGCACCAGGTCATTACCAATTCATGGGGGGGCATCACATCATGATGTTTTCTTGCCAGACCTTATACGAGTTGGTTTGCCGTTGCCTTCCCCAGTCATCTACACTTTACCCCCAGCAAGCTGGGTACTCATTTTACCAGCCTTGGAAGGATGGAAGGCTGAGTCAACCTTGAGCCGGCTACCTGAACCAGCTTCCGCCAGGATCAAACTAAAGTCATGAGCAGAGCTTGGACTGCAGTGCTGCAGCTTACCACTCTGTGCCACGGGGCTCCTTAACTGGGGCTTGAAAACGGTGCCCTCTACTCTGATTCCTCTACTTTAAAAACCTACTCTAATTCTAATATATCAGTACATCGGTACCCCTGCTGTTCTGGGGAGTGGAATTATCAAGCAATGTCCTGTTTGGATATTATTTAGCTATCCTTGGGATCCCTTGAAAAATGAGGGCAACAAGGCAGATACCATCTGATGAACATTCAACACCAACCACAGCTTTTTGGGCAGAGAAGAAGAAGAAGATATTGGATTTATATCCCGCCCTCCATTCCGAAGAGTCTCAGAGCGGCTCACAATCTCCTTTACCTTCCTCCCCCACAACAGACACCCTGTGAGGTAGGTGGGGCTGGAGAGGGCTCTCACAGCAGCTGCCCTTTCAAGGACAACCTCTGCCAGAGCTATGGCTGACCCAAGACCATGTCAGCAGGTGCAGGTGGGGAGTGGGGAATCAAACCCGGTTCTCCCAGATAAGAGTCCGCACACTTAACCACTACACCAAACTGGTCTCTAGGTTACAAAGATCAGTTCCCCTGGAGACAATGGCTGCTTTGGGAGATGGCCCCTTTGATAAAGTGCCAAATATGTTTTGCCAACTGTACACATGGCATGCCAAGGTGGGTAATTCATATCCACCACGTATTTACATTTTACTGCAAAACAAGAGCATGGACACCTATAATAGAATGTTTGAGATAATGAAGCTATTGATTAAGAAAAAAAATTCCTACAACCGGACTATATAGCATTGTACCTCACTGAGGTCCCTCTGTTCCTGTTATTGACTGAAATTGAAACTTGGCCTTAGGGTCAATCAGAAACTTGGCTGAGCTTGAGGCTCTGTGACAATAGCTACCTGGATTCCGGGAGGACGCCAATCAAGAGTCCGCAGGCCAGCTTTGTACCTATAGTTTAGTGCAGCGTTTCCCATTTGCAGGGTCACGACCTGGTACCGGGCCACACAAGCCTTAATACCGGGTCACCAGGGGTGGTCCGACAGCCCCCTCCACTCTCTATTTATCTTTGGTGCTGAATGCTGCGCTGCACTCCAGCCCCCGTCCCTCTCTGACGTTCAGTATGACTCCCTGATAGTCCTCAGAGAGTGCTACAGAGACTGCACGCTGGTCAGAAGCCTTCCCCCGTCCCTCTCTGATGTTCAGAAACATCAGAGAGGGCGGGGGAAAGTCCTGGCTGGCGCACAGTCTCTGTATTGCTCCCTGAGCATCCTCCTCCCGGACCAAAGGGAAAGACCGGGCCATGGGAGGAAAAGGTTTGGGAAACCCTGGTTTAGTGTGTTCGAGTTTGGGGTGGGGTTATTTACATGTATATAAGTGGGGTCCTCGGTCTTGTGAGGCAGCTCAGTTTTCCTTAACACTATGCTGTAATCACTAAAGGAAAAGTTGAATTCACTATCTCCTGAGAGTCCTCATGCTTCGAACCCAGTACTTTTCAGTTCCCCAAACCCCAGCCTCTCTCAGTTCCACCCCCCACCCCACCCCCCAAAAAAAATCTCCAGGAATTTCCCAACCCAGAGCTGGCAACCTTTATTTCCTTTGGACGGCACTACGCAGGGCTTTTTCTGAGCAGGAATGCAGTTCCGGTTGCTTTGGCATCAAGGGTGTGGCCTAATATGTAAACGAGTTCTTGCTGGGCTTTCTTTGTAGAAAAAAGCCCAGCAGGAACTCATTTACATACTAGGCCACACCCTCTGATGCCAAGGCAGCCAGAACTGTGTTCCTGTGTATTAGGCCACACCCCTGACATCACCATTGTTTCACGCAGTCCTTTTTATGGTAGAAAAAAGCCCTGTGTGAAACCATGGCTATGTCAGGGGTGTGGCCTAATATACAAATGAGTTCCCGATGGACTTCTACCAAAAAAAGCCCTGGCACTATGTGAACCAAGGGGTGATTACAGACCGGCACTTTCGACCGACCCAGAGATGGCTCTGAAATCGGCCCAAAAAATCCTTCCACACACAAACATCTCTGCCCATCCTCATCCTGAACTCATCCCATCCTCCAGCCCTCGCAGGCCAGCTCAAAAAGCTACCACTTTTGAAGTGGTAGCAAATTTCTGAGCTGACAGCCAGTCGCCTCGTTGGCGACTAGAAGCAGCAAGGATTATGCAAGGCAACATGACTGTGTGAAAGTGCCAAGCCACCCCAAGCCACTTCCTCCTTCTTTCCCTTTAAAAAATGTGGGGAAGAAAGAGCGGTTCAGCTTCTGAGGCACCTCCGTGTCTGGAGGCACCTGACCACCTGGCAGATGGGATGCAGGCACTTTAAGAACATAAGAGAAGCCATGTTGGATCAGGCCAATGGCCCCTCCAGTCCAACACTCTGTGTCACATAAGAACATAAGAGAAGCCATGATGGATCAGGCCAATGGCCCCTCCAGTCCAACACTCTGTGTCAAAGAACATAAGAGAAGCCCTGTTGGATCAGGGCAGTGGCCCATCCAGTCCAACACTCTGTGTCACATCAGAACATAAGAGAAGCCATGATGGATCAGGCCAATGGCCCCTCCAGTCCAACACTCTGTGTCACATAAGAACATAAGAGAAGCCATGTTGGATCAGGCCAGTGGCCCCTCCAGTCCAACACTCTGTGTCACATAAGAACATAAGAGAAGCCATGTTGGATCAGGCCAATGGCCTCTCCAGTTCAACACTCTGTATCACATAGTGGCCAAAAAAAACCCCTCAAGTGCTATCAGGAGGTTTACAAATGGGGCCAGAAGCCCTTCCACTTTACCCCCCCCCCCCGCAAGCCCTGAGAATACAGAGCATCACTTGCCCCAGACAGAGAGTTCCAACAATAAGCTGTGGCTAATAGCCACTGATGGACCTCTGCTCCATATGTTGATCCATTCCCCTCTTGAAGCTGTCTATGATTGTAGCCACCGCCAGTTCCTGTGGCAGTGAATTCCACATGTTAATCACCCTTTGGGTGAAGGACTACTTCCTTTTATCCATTCTAGATCTACCACTCAGCAATTTCATTGAGAGTCCACAAGTTCTCGTATTGTGAGAAAGGGAGAAAAGGACTTCTTTCTCTACTTTCTCCATCCCGTGGATAATCTTGTCAACCTCTATCATGTCACCCGGCAGTCGACGTTTCTCCAAGGTAAAGACCCCCAAAGAGAAAGTTTGTCCAATCTTAGAGAACCGCTAATGCCAAATAAAGAAACTGACTAGTCGCGTGCATATTGTTGTGAGCATTGGTTCCAGATAATATGAAGTGAATTGATCAAGATGGAAGTCTACAACTGAAACACGGTTCTTTAAACCTAGGAAACGTGTTATCATTTAGACTTCATTATAAAGATATTGCCTCATGTGTTGAGTCTTCAATATACTGCAAAGTAGCTGTTGACATCGCTGGCAACACCATAAGAACATAAGAGGAGCCATGTTGGATCAGGCCAATGGCCCATCCAGTCCAACACTCTGTGTCACACAGTGGCCAATATATGTGTGTGTGTACACACACACACACACATACAGACACACACACACACAGATATATATACACACACACACTGTGGCTAATAGCCACTGATGGACCTCTGCTCCATATTTTTATCCAATCCTCTCTTGAAGCTGGCTATGCTTGTAGCCACCATCACCTCCTGTGGCAGTGAATTCCACATGTTAATCACCCTTTGGATGAAGAAGTACTTCCTTTTATCCGTTCTAACCCGACTGCTCAGCAATTTCATCAAATGCCCATGAGTTCTTGTATTGTGAGAAAGGGAGAAAAGTACTTCTTTCTCTACCTTCTCTATCCCAGGCATAATCTTGTAAACCTCTGTCATGTCACCCCGCAGTCGATGTTTCTCCAAGCTAAAGAGCCCCAAGCGTTTTAACCTTTCTTCATAGGGAAAGTGTTGCAACCCTTTAATCGTTCTAGTTGCCCTTTTCTGGACTTTTTTCCCAATGCTATAATATCCTTTTTGAGGTGCGGAGACCAGACTTTTGCTGGAGAGTGTGTAGTAGCTCTGGGACAGATCTTTTTGGGTTGACCCAATTCGGGACACCCCTCAACCACCCCAAACTGCTGTCTGTTATCACCCGACATGTCCGACAAACCATGCTGTGAGCCATTGCTAAAGAAGTATCACCACATTTTTTTTTTGTTAGCGCCTTCCTCCTAGTCGCTTCTGTGAGTGATCAACAGAGTCTGGATTAAAGGACAGATGCTAAACAGAGGCTACCAGATTTATAGACTTCCTTACACTACTGAACAGCAGCAACAGATGGCAACTGAACTCCAGACCTTCAGACCTGTAAAATGCATGTGCGGGACAATTTCATCTCTGATGTGTCTCCATTATAGCCGTACTCCTAGTGGCATCTCCACCAGCCTCCTCCAGCGTTGCGCTGGAACACAAGTCAGGTGTTGTTCATAACCATCTGTTACTTGCAATATCTCTCAGTAATGATAGCCTCGCCGAACTATCATTAACATGGCGGTGGGCTGAAAACAATACTCTAGCTGTACCGGATAAATGTGGATACAACCGCAGTCATTCGTGATTCTTGGGGACAAGAAGATTGCATGGAATTGCTGGGGTCCCCAATTGTGGGGTCGCGAACATGCACAGCATCCCAACACAAGAGAAGAGAAA